>NC_051397.1:1337339-1339839 GCF_015228065.2 Penaeus monodon
GACAACTATACAAGTACTGTATTCATGAACCAGTCTAGATCATGTCGAATATCTATCTAGCTTATACATCGAGGTCAGTTTGAAATTGCGGCATGAGAGCTGTCTAGTTTATGTCTCACTGGAATGTTGTTGAGTTATAATGGTGATTTCGTATACACATGCATGCATACAAGCATTCACATATATATATATATATATATATATATATATATATATATATATATATAATATATTATATATATATATATATATATATATATATATATATATATATATATATATACATATATATATATTATATATATATATATATATATATATATATATATATATATATATATATATATATATATATATATATATATATATATATAACTACATGAAATGCTTTTACATGCCTGATGCTCACTGCTTCTTGCTTTTCCCCCGCATCACTTCCTTCCACACTGACGGCCGCCTATCCCCGGCTTTCGCGCCCTCGCCGCCCGGCCTCCTCCCTCACGCCCGCCGCTCCGTGAAGCGAAATCTCAGAGGCTGCGACGGCTTCAGGATGAGCTGCATCGTGCTGTCCATCTCGCCGTAGATGTAGCTCACTGTGTATCTCTGCATCACCTGCGTTGGGGGGGGGGGCATTTAGTACTGAAGGCTTAAGCAGTTAATCATTTAATCGGTTAGTCAGTTAATTTATAACTATTATTGTTATTATTATTATTATTATTATTATTATTATTATATTATTATTATTATTATTATTATCATTATTATTATTATCATTATTGTTATAATTATCATTATCATTATTATCATAATTATTGTTAATATAACTATCGTTATTATTATTTTTAGTATTGTTACGTGGTTTAGAGAATACAAGAGAACACAAACTGGAATTAAAACGCTGAATAATCTCACATCAGATAATGGCACCTTCCTCTCCACTACCTTTCCATAACAACACATAGACTAGACGTGTGTGTAAAAAAAAAAAAGAAAAAAAAAAGAAAAAAAAAAGAAGGAAAAAAAAAAATCCCCCCCCCTCCCCGGTGATTTAGAGGTTCCTAAAAGAGTGAAAAGGCGATCAGATCTGACAACCTCAGGGGCGCTAATGACGAGGCGAAACTCACCCTGGCCAAGAAGACGTACATTTCCTGCTCCGCGAGACGCCGCCCAACGCACATCCGGGTCCCCGCGCCGAAGGGGAGGAGGGCGAAGGCGTGGGAGGCGGCCAGGTCGTTCCCTCGAAGCCAGCGCTCCGGCAGGAACTCACGCGGCCGAGGGAAGGCCGTGTTCTTCTGGGCGTCCTCGTAGTTTCAGCATGAAGACTGCGGACTGGAGGAAGGAGGAAGGAGGACTAGAGAAAGGGAAGAAGAGGAAGGGAGAGGGCGGAAAGTGGGAGAGGAGGGAGGAAGGAGGAGGAGGAGGGGAGGGGGAAGGAAGGTGGGAGGGAGGGAGAGAGGGATGGAGGGAGGTATAAAGGGAAAGAGAGAGGGAGGGGAGGAAGGAGGGGAGGGAGGAGAGAGAGAGAGAGAGAGAGAGAGAGAGAGAGAGAGAGAACGTACGTAACAACGCAATACGATAATTCATGTTTATAATCAAACCTTCGGGACGTACCTTGTTTAACAGAGAAATATTTACGGAAAAAATGGAAACTTACTCCTTTAGGAATCTGATATCCTGACAATACAACATCGGAACTGAGCTCTCTCATGAAGCCCATCGCCACAGGGAAAAATCTGGTGATGAAATTTACGAATTAGATATCCTCTTGTACGACCTGTTTGTAGGGATCACTGTGGGGAATGATAAGCCACAGGGAGATCATTTCCGTCACCTAAAGATGGGCTGTTGTGTGTGTGTGTGTGTGTGTGTGTGTGTGTGTGTGTGTGTGTGTGTGTGTGTGTGTGTGTGTGTGTGTGTCCCACCACTTCCACACAGTGCTTTCAACATATAAACCTCCACCATCAACACATAAACTGGAATGTCTTTCAACCCAAGATTTAAAATCAGCGGTTCATACATCTAATTACATAAATATATCAAATCAAAGCAGACAAGACTGCCAAGCTTAGTAATTCATCTATCTGATTACAGAAATAGATTTAATTAGATAAAGTAATGAATCATCAAAATCAACGATCCATAGTTATACCGGCAGACAAACGTACAAGTGACTCGCATTCATATCTTTTCATGTACGTATGGCTCCCCCGTCTCTCCCTTTGCACAGAAGCGAAGCTCACGAACCTTAAGCTCTCCTTCACGACTGCCTTGGTGTACGACAACTTCGCTATGTGAGCCGGGGTCAGGGTTTCAGGGTTGTCCTTCAGCACCTGATCCACCTCCTGCTGAAGCTTCCTCTGGGCGTCAGGGTTCTTCGCCAGGAGGTAGAGTGCGAAGGCCATGGTGTGGGATGTCTGGTGATACATTTGAGGAAGAAGAAGAAAAAAGAGAGAGACAGAGAAAGATAAATAAGGGTATTGTATAAAAAAGGTTATTATAT
>NC_051397.1:1354839-1372339 GCF_015228065.2 Penaeus monodon
AGAGAGAGAGAGAGAGAGAGAGAGAGAGAGAGAGAGAGAGAGAGAGAGAGAGAAGGAGAGGAGATATTGAAAGGGAGAGGAGAGAGAGAAATGGAGATGAAAGAGATAAAGGGAGAGAAAAGAGAGAAAGGGTGGAGAGAGAGAGCAAGGGAGAGGAGAGAGAGATAAGGAGAGGAGAGAGAGCAAGGGAGAGGAGAGAGAGAAAGGGAGAGGAGAGAGAGAAAGGGAGAGAAAGAGAAAGAAAAAGGGAGAGAAAGAGAGTAACAAAGAGGAAGAGAGAAAAAGTAAGAAAGAGAAAGAGAGACAGGGATAGAGAGTCTTGTGACTGAGATCACACCAAGACACACTCAAGTTATTTCACTAAGACGAGGGTACAGTTATTACACACTCACACTCCCACACACACACACACACACACACACACACATATATATATACTTATATATATATATATATATATATATATATATATATATATATATATACACACATATGGAGAGAGAAATTATAATAATCTTACTCAGTAACACACACAAACAGTACACACATATGTACGCAGTCATGCATATATATATATATATATATATATATATATATATATATATATATATATATATATATATATATATATATAACACTTACGAATATATGTATATGCATATATGGATCATTATCTGTACTTCACTTTTGCAAGTAACATGTAAATGTGAGCGTTAATCACATGCAGCGGCACGATCATGAGATAGCAACTCGGGAATATAGATTTCCAACTCACGAACTGCCTTTGGCGACAGGAAGCCTCGTGTGTTCGAGGTCACTAATACGCGAAGCCAAAACCAAAGTTGGTAAAGAGAGTTTGGACAAATTCTTCTGTTTCGGGCTAATTACCTAAGTGCATAGTAAATAAACATTATTAATTTCCTGTGTTAATTCTAAGTGCAAACACGTGCTTATGTGGTTTGTGTGTGCGTGTGTTCATGTGTATTTATAAATGTTTTACGCAGGTGAAACCGTCATTATAAAAAAAAAGACTACAAACGTGATACTAGGTACACTAGAACAGGAGTTTTGACTATTTTCACTGCGACCCCAACAAAGTACTTCGACAGATTCGCGACTCACTCCCCCAGCAACAAAGTAAAAACTATTATCAACATTGCAAGATTATTAGCGTGGCGTCCTTTATCCAGCAAAGAAAACATGCACACATGAGGAAGCATTATCCAATACTAGACGGTTAGAATGGGTTGTGGGAGGAAGAAGGGGGAGGGAAGGAGGGGGGAGGAAGGAGGAGAGGAAGCGGGATCACGCGGCCAAGCAAAATTGTTTCATGAACTCTCTATGGCCGGGACCCCAGTTTGAGAACCTCTGCACAAGAGAATCAGATGAGCGTTTTGTCCATTTACGCAGTGAAGGCCAACAGCTGAACTGGAAAGATGCTAAATTTATTCATACATCTGCTAATTTATACGGAAGAAAAATGTTAGAATACACACACACACACACACACATATATATACACATATACATATATATATATATATATATATATATATATATATATATATATATATATATATATATATATATATATATATACACACAAATACATATATACATATATATACACATATATATACATACATACACACACACACACACACACACACACACACACACACACACACACACACACACACACACACACACAACATATATATATATATATATATATATATATATATATATATATATATATATGCAGAGAGAGAGAGAGAGAAAAGAGAAAGAGAGAGATATGTAAATACATGAATTTGCTTTAGTCAAAGTTATATTTTTGTATTCCTTTATAATCCATGCAAAAATACTAAAATACAAAAATACTTAAATAAAAGGATTGCAACATGAAAAAAACGTATAAAACTCTTGAACAAAGAACATCAGTTCACTAAACATCAGTCCAGATTTTGCTTTATCAAATCATGATGTCATATGGTCAGTTCTCCCTCTCGACAGCTATTACTGTTGTCAACGAATATTCTGCATTTAACCGGTATTCCAGTCTCTCTAATTGCTTCTTTTCACTTAATTAAGAGAGAGAGAGAGAGAGAGAGAGAGAGAGAGAGAGAGAGAGAGAGAGAGAGAGAGAGAGAGAGAGAGAGAGAGAGAGAGAGAGAGAACAATCAGGCAGCGAACATTCACCAATAACTACCTATAACTAGAAGATGCGAACAACACAGCCGAAGTATCCTGTATCGCCTCGTCAACGTAGACTTACTGTTGTTTCACTTATATGTGTATCGTTTCCCTGTATTTTTTTTTCCTATTATTCTTCCCGTTATTCATCTTTCCTTTAATGTTCTAGTCATACGGTCCTATAAACACACTATATTACAGTACCCGTCACATCCTCATTCCTCCATAAACAACATAACCATAAGACCGCTAAATCTGGCAGTGTTATAATCATCACTGCCCCCACTTTTCTCTCCCGAATGTATTTCACTCCAGTCACACTACCACTACCACTACTGTAGCGTCCCTCTAACAAGGGCGCCTATGTTTTATGTTAGTCAAAAGGAACTGAAAACAAGGTTACCATCTTGAAAGGTGATCTGTAGTAGCGCGAGCATCACTCATTACCTGCGGCAAAACAATTACGCTAACTACGTTATTTAAAACTTTAGAGCGAGGGGCGCTCATTAAAGATTTCCACTTAGGCTAAAATTTCACATGCATAATAATACACATCCCTATAGGTCATGTACTGATTCCCAGTCCTTAACCTATAACAGGTTTTCATTACAGCGGTGAAGTTGCAGTAAGGTGTGAAAATAGAACCGGTGGAAGATTGAGCAATGATCAGGATTTTATACTTGAATGGCTGCACACCACAAGAGACCGTCGATGAGATGAAAGCAACTTAGGAGAGGATGCCCCATCATATGACGTTATTAAGCATGGGCATTGCTAGTTCAGGTGAAGTCGGAGATCTGTGGAAACGGCTTCCATCTCAGTGCGACCACAGTCTGCCACTGATAAGGACGCCATCCATCAAGCGGAGACTGACATTTTGGAAGATAAACATATTACTGTTCGTCAGCTAGCCCAAGATGTCAAGATTAGTGTCTGTGGGCAAAATCATTCATGACTATCTGCATATGCAAAAGTTGTCTGCTTGATGAGTTCCCACGCTACTTACACCTTTCCAAGCCTCTTTTAACCTTGTGCCAAGAAAACCAAGAGGATTTATTTGACAGACTAATTACACAGGATGAAACTTGGGTCCATCACTATACTCCAGAAATTGAGGCCCAGTCAAAACAATGATTCGACTCACCCCCCCCCCCCCGAAAAAAAGCACCTGTCACACTCTCAGTAGGCAAGATCATGTTCAGTCTTTGGGACCAGCATGGTGTAGTGATGATGAATTTCCTACAGTTACAGAAATTTCCTATGCTTCACTTCTACAGAAATTACGGGAAGCTATCAAAACCAAGAGGCACGGAATGTTGACCAAAAGTGTTTACCTCCTACAAGGCAATGCCCCTGTTCACAACTCTCTCATTGCCCAGATGGAAGCTTGGTAATGTGGCTACAACATACTTTCTCATCTTCATTCTCCTGACCTTGTACCATCAGACTTTCACCTCTTTCCGTCCATGAAGTAATTTTTACAAACGTTTCCAAGGTGATGAAACAATTTTCTAATGTCAATGCATAGCTTCAAACACAACCTATGGAATTCTGCTAGCAAGGAGTCCACTACTGCATGAAATGATGGGAGATGTGTCACTCTTGGTGGGACCTATGTATAAAAAGACTATTAACTGCATGATGTTTCATTCCCTTATGTCCTTGGGAATTGGGTCAAGAAAATCTTTAATGAGTGCCCCTCATATAAGTTAGATACTGATTTTATTATTAAAAACTATGATAGATACGCTAAATCTTCCTTCCTAAAGCTTAAAGGAAACAATACATTTAAAACATAAGCTATATTTAGAATATGACAAAGATGCACATAGCATAAAAACTGAGAATAACACAGAGTATCCAGTCTAAACTTCTGATTTCTTAAATACTAAAATAATTATTCGTTATCTCAGGCGACTGGAGGTTGAGGTGGGCCGATTTACAGCGGTTCCTTTGATTTAAATAATTGACCAGTTTCTAGAGAACAAGCAGAATCCAGAGCAGTGTTTTCTTAGCTATGGAAACATTTGACTCCAGGCAACAGTTAATGGTGACCGCTACAAAAATGCTTAGTATTTTGCAGGTTCTTTCCCACCTATCTTGGGGTCCAGTCTGCACAACGCTTTTGTGGCTTCTCTGCAATTACCACTTTTCTCCGAACATGGAATTCAGTTCATAAACACTCCCAGAATCTCTACAGGTGTTTTCAGGGTTTCACTTGCGGAGTTCTATATTTGGTTGGAATAGGGAAGGGGGAGAGATCCGAAGCAGAAATTAGGGAGAGATTTCTTCAAGGCACTTTGGTATTAACCCGGCAGATCATTTTGAATAATCAATCAATTCCCTGTTGGAAGCTACTGCTGGCTATTTACGTGGGTGTATGGATTGTGGGTACTTGCAAGGAGATTTTGGGAATGTGCACTGGACATACTGAATTTAAACTGACGCTAATTAAATGACATTCTGTATCTAAATCGTGGACATTACAATAAAAAATAGGTGACTTTATATATAAAACAGGACTTCCGACCACTTTATTCTTGATTTCGTAAGGCAACAGGTATCCTCTAACATATCGGTGTCGCCAAACGTTCGGATACCGCTCGGATGGTCATCATCTGACTTGGAAGCTGCAATCCAGGCCATTGCACTACTATTACCGTTAAGACTTATCCAGTATAAACTTTCATGATAATACTTAAAATAATCCTCGTGCCCGTGCGTGTCTGCTAGCTAAATTGTCTTCATCGATAATGCGTTACCTGACCCTTTCACCGCCGACTCCCCCAGACGCTGTTGAGTCGTCTGCCCCGCGCCTCCCTCCTCTCTGCCCCGCATCCCTGGTCCGCTGGTCATGCCATCCGCGATTTTAACGATGAATAAAAAGTGGTAATAATGATAACGAAATTAATTATAAAGTAAACAATAATAATCGTAACAAAGAGGATGGCGATGGTGATGGTGTTGGTGATGGTGTTGGTGTTGGTGTTGGTGATGGTGATGGTGATGGTGACGGTGACGATGACGATGACGATGACGATGACGATGACGATGACGATGACGATGACGATGACGATGGCGATGACGATGACGATAATGGTACTGATAATGATAGTAATGCCGACGATAACAAATTGGGTTGCGATCAAATAAATACAAATACCCTCAGTGACACTAAGAACCTACTCCTACAACATATAATGACACTGGTATATAATCCTACTACTACAGGACACTCTCTGGTATCACATGTCAGAGCTGTGTTCACCTGGTACTCTTGAAAGACCGATAGCGCAGTGGTTGTTTGCATGGGTCTCTCTCTCACACCACGTAGTTCGGTACTAAACTGCCTCTCACAGCTGTCCCCTTTTCTCGCTCTTTCTCTAGCCCCGACTACCATTGTCCGCCACAAAGGTGGGTTCATGTGCGGTATCTGGATGTATGTGATGTACCCAAAGTACTTTCGACTGTGTGTGTGTGTGTGTGTGTGTGTGTGTGTGTGTGTGTGTGTGTGTGTGTGTGTGTGTGTGTGTGTGTGTGTGTGTGTGTGTGTGTGCGCGTGCGTGCGTGAGTACGTGCGTGCGTGCGAGTGCGCGAGAGAGAGAAAAAAAATAAAAAAGAAAGAGGTAGATAGATAGACAGGCAGAACGGGAATGAAAGAGAGAGAGAGAGAGAGAGAGAGAGAGAGAGAGAGAGAGAGAGAGAGAGGTAGATAGATAGATAGACAGATAGATAAATAGATAGATAGAGAGAGGGAGAGAGGGAAAAGCACAGCATGCAACTGATACAGTATTTAGGTCAATACATCATCCATCCCAGCGAGACTAATAAATCATTTTTCCCGATTTCAATTGCTCAAAACATTTGATCAAAATATTCCTCTCTCCCTTTTTTATCTATCCATTCAGTTATTCTTCGTCTCTCTTCTCTCTCTCTCCCTCTCCCTCCTTTCCTCCCTCCCCCCCCCCTCTCTCTCTCTCTCTCTCTCTCTCTCTCTCTCCTCTCTCTCTCTCTCTCTCCTCTCTCTCTCTCTCCTCTCTCTCTCTGTGTCTTTCTCTTCTCTTCCTGTCTCTTCTCTTCCCTCTCTCTCTCTCTCTCTCTCCCTTCTCTCTCTCTCTCTCTCTCTCTCTCTCTCTCTCTCTCTCTCTCTCTCTCTCTCTCCTGTGTGTGTGTGTGTTGTCTGTCTGTTTCTCTCTCTTTCCCTGTTTCTTTCTCTTTCCCTGTTTTTTTTTTCTCTCCCTCTCTCTCTCTCTCTCTCTCTCTCTCTCTCTCTCTCTCTCTCTCTCTCTCTCTCTCTCTCTCTCTCTCTCTCTCTCTCTCTTTTATTCACAAATTCCCCTTACTTCCTCTTTCCCCTCTCTTGCCTTCCTCCTTCTATACCATTCTCCCAAAACCCTTAATTACCGAAATCTCCCCTGCCTTTTTCCCATCCTTTCTTCCCCAAGAAAAACACCAAACAGCGCATTACTTGATTACGCAAAGCCAGCATTACCTCCGCGGCGAAGCAGTCCTGCAATGGGGTCAGAACACCAGCGGGAATAATGTTGCATATCTGCCGGAAGGTTTGTTGCGGAGAGGCAGACTATCCCTTGTTCTAGGTATCTGAGCGTTGGTGTCCTTGTTTATGCGGTTTGCGATCTCTTGCGTTGGGGAATGTGGGCATTGTTTCTCTGGCATTGTTTTCTGTTTTTAGTTTTCTTTTCTTTTTTTTCATGTAACGCAAAGTGACAACACCATACAAAGGGATGTCATTAAGAAGCGGAAGAAGGAGAACACGATTAACAGAAATATTAATGTTCATCATAAGAAGAACGCAAAGGAGAAGAAGAAGAATATGAAGATGAAAAGAAGGAAGAGGAATATGATGAAAGGAAGTAATAATGATAATAATAAGAGGAACACGAAGAAAAAGAAGATGAGGAAGAAAAGAAGGAAGAGGGAGAAGTACACGAAGAAGGTGAAGAAGAGAAACAATAAGGAGAATAATAATAAGAAGAAGAAGGAGAAGAAGAACACGAAGAAGAAGAAGAAAAAAAATACGACGAAGCAGCAAAAAAAAGACGAAGAGAGGAAAGAAAAAACGACAATCAACATACTGATCTAAGACGACATTGATTCGTAAGAAAATAAGAAAATGAAACATTTCTTTATTTTTTTTTACGTGTCATTAGTCACCACAAAAAAAAAAAAAAATATATATATATATATATTTTTTTTCACTATTTCGTTGTAAATCGCACACATAAATTAAAAGTATAGATACATCAGATCGTATTTATATTACAAATGAAGCACCGAAAAAAAGCAGAATGAAATGTCTAAAAATATTATAGTTACTATCAACCGGTTTATATAAACGTGTTGTAGAGATCGCGTGAATTATACATACTCTGGCAAATCTAATATGCATAATTGATTTTGCTTAAATAAAGACCTCGCTCTGGCACTATTTAAATTCAGTTGCATTACATTTTGATATTTTTTTCCATCTCATCCAACACATCCTGTTGGCAAAAAAGAGAGAAAAAAAGAAAGAAAAAAAAATCCAGAAGCAATCTGCAAGAAATGATGGAATATCAACGAAGAGATATTTTGTAATTACTCAAAATATGATCAGCCTTTACAAAAAAAAACTCGAATATTTCCAACGCTTTATACGACCGGGGACGCGGGTAAGAGGGTCATAATCAAAGATAAATGAGGGAGAATGAAAAAGGGACAGAGAGGAGGACGGATGAATGAGAGAGGTGGGGAAAGATGATAAATAAGAGGAGAAGTGCGAAGGGGGAAGTGGGAGAGAGGGCGAAAGAAGGGAAAAATGAAAATTGGAATAACCACAATGTTGCTTTCATTTCCTTCTCTCTCTCTCTTCTTGCTACGTTTCGCATCTTAGTGTCACTTCCTTTGCTCTCTTTGTCTATTCTTCTTTATCTCTCGCTTTGTTTCTCCTCTTTCTTTGCCTCTCTCCTTTCTCTTAGTCTCTTCCTATTCTCCCTTTCTCTCATGTACACACTTCTTTCTCTCTGTATTAGTATGTAGAGCATATAACCAGCGTAACACACGAAGGGTATGGATGAGGAGAGTTTAAACATAGCCATAGTAAATGAAGCGTTTGATTTAATATTTTCCTCGACGTCGCACCACATTATGAGCATGCGTGTTAATTCTGGGGAATATATGTAGGTGGTATCTATTACACCTCTTTCTTCTGGGCAATTATATGTCATCGGCTACTACACATGTCACAAAAGGTATGAACGAGAATGAATATCTTCACAATACAAGAGATGTATTTGACCGGTTTCGACTGTATCTTCTTCATATATATGTATTTCTGACGAACATACAATCGAAACCGGTCAAATACATCTCTTGTATTGTGAAGATATTCATTCTCGTTCATACCTTTTATACATCTGTCAACGGTTCATTACACATGTCACGTTGACCTCATTGTTGAAGTTCGTCCTGTGAAATATTTCGTTTTCTTTTATTAACTTATATCGCAACGCAGTTTATTCGAATTTCTTTCTGTGTGCCTTTTTCATTTTCTGCTTTTGTCTGATTCTCTTTCTCTTTCTCTTTCCTTTCACCCGAGTCGATCTGTCCCCTATCTATTTGCTTGTTCTAGTTCTATCTTTACTTTTACCTTTTACCCCCACCCTTGACTTGACTACCAGTAAGTCCCATTTATTTATCTGATCTATTTTATATTATTTCTTAGTTTATTTATTCAATTTATTCCCTTATTCACCTATATTTTGCCGCTGCCCTTGATTGCGCGCCAGAAGGACCTATTTATTTTATTCATTTATTTACTTTTTTTCTATTATTATTATTTGTTTACTATTATTTACGATTACTATTATGATTTACTATTATTATTTACTTCTGACTTGACACCAAAACGTCCCATCTTATTGATTCCATTTACGTATCTATTTATCCATCTATTTTTCATCTATTTATCTATCTGTTTTAATACTTACCCATCTACTTACTTATTCACCTATTCCTCTTTTATTCATTTCTTTATTCATCGCCGCCGTTGACCTCCCCTGAAGACCCGGGAATCTGCACCTCATTCACTCGCCTCCTCCTTCCGTCCTCGCGGATTTCTTCCCCGGAACTCTAAGGCGATATTTCCGTCCCGTTATGCAAGGCCGATATTGAACCTTGGCCGATTTGTAGCCGAAGAAATGCAATGGTATTTGAATATACAAGTGACAGTGGCGTTATGGGCGGGAATTCCTTAATCGAGGTCGCCACGTTGCATTCCGACTGAATAATGCATTCGGGGAGATGCAAGTAAAATGAAGAAGAAAAAAAAAACATGCTAGCACGTCTGGTATCCGTTCATATTATCGTTTATATTGATTATGTCTTTATACAATGCTCTTATATATCCTAAACTCGGATATGCGCAATTACCGTAAAGTAAAGTTACGTGTTTTTGAATCGTTTGTTCAAGTCGATTAATACAACAGTGTATCTAGATTGTCAATCGTCTGCGACAGAGGTGTCACACCGGCGACACGAGATGACAAAGATCAGCCTTCTTAGTTGACTTTAAGAAGAAGAAGAAGAAGAAGAAGAAGAAGAAGAAGAAGAAGAAGAAGAAGAAGAAGAAGAAGAAGAAGAAGAAGAAGAAGAAGAAGAAGAAGAAGAAGAAGAAGAAGAAGAAGAAGAAGAAGAAGAAGAAGAAGAAGAAGAAGAAGAAGAAGAAGAAGAAGAAGAAGAAGAAGAAGAAAAAAAAAACGAATAAGAGGAGTATCTGTAAATGACTTGGATTAAACCTTCAAATGTGAATCATGTTGTTGTTAAATGAGACATATTGAACATCTGTATTTACTCCTACTATACACCAACACTGAATTTCCTTTTTCAGAGTGTCAGCATATCTAAAGTGTACCCCGCGAGAAGGAGTTTGACATCTCTGTTCTATAAATATCACAGATTAATGACAACAATGTGACTGATAACTAGTGCACTGGGATCGTCCATAGATATCGCAGATCAGTGATAACAATACACAGTTGATTACCCTCCAACAACCGCCCTTTGAACCTCCAACAACCGCCCTTTAAACCTCCAACAACCGCCCTTTGAACCTCCAACAACCGCCCTTTGAACCCTCCAACAATCACCCTCGACAAGATACAAATCACATTCCCATTACAAAGAGAAACTCCAAACCATACATAAACTATGCGAAGAAACCCTCAACCATGCATCGATTATGTAACGAAACCTCCATCTACAATAATAACAAAAAGAAAAAGACAAATCTACATAAAATACAAACATGTACAACCCAACCACACACACACACACAAAAAGGCATTAATAAATCACAAAAAATACCCTCACCTAACACAAATAATATGTTTTATAGTTATAACTATAATTATAATTTCAATATAATTATACGTAAATCAAATATAACCATTTATGTATAACCATCCACCTATGGACAGAGTGATGTTTGTATATTCATATATACTTTGTGTTTGCATATGCATGTTTCAGTTAAGTCGTCTACCTTCTACTTGTTCCGTGCTCTCTAGAGGGATTGGGGTTTACAAGTTAGGTTATAAAATGTTGTATTTTGTTTTTTGGTTATTTGTGTAATGTTAAGGAATTTTCTAGATTATTTATGAATTACAAAAGTGCACCAAAATAGGTGCGAATTTTCGAAACGCCTGTTAATGCCCTACCCAGACAAACGTGTAAACACTGTAACCAAATAATGTTCCAAACCAATATTTAGAGGGAGGTTGGCGAGCAGAAGTGTAGGCCGCTGTCCGAAATTTACGTGAAACCACTGCCACAGGTGTGCCCAGTGGTAGGCGATGGCTGCTGGGAACTGCTCGATCTGGAAAAAAATCACACGCGGTGATTGTGGAGGACATAATTAATGGCATTCATTAGTAGATGATCACCCAAATGAGTCGGCATTTAAGTTATGTGACGGTAATAGTACACGGGAGTCTCTTAAAATGATGGAATTGGAGTTGGAGAAGATAAAGCTAGAAAAAGACTTAGAGATGGAAAGGAGGGATCGGAAGAGCGAGAAATTTCCGTTGTGTCTTTTAGAAGGCATTTCCTTTTAGAGAAGATAATGTCATTTTGATTGGGGAAGAGAGAGTAGAATGGTACCCCTGTTCGAGGAAGGGAATCCGGAGGAATTTTTCCTGGAATGGCCTCGAAAATACTGGCCTTTGTTAGTGCAGTCTGTCCTAAAAGCACTTGTAGCATTTAGCCCTATCTCTCTGAGTCACAAGAAGATTATGTTAAGGTTAAAGAGTCAGATCTTAATGCTTATCAAATCACTGACGAATATTATCAGATTAGATTTAAGGAAAGTCTAAAAAGATGTAGTGAAGCATACAAAATATGCTCATAATCTTACAAAGCTTTGCTACGGGTGATTAGCAGCTAGTGGAGTGACATTTTGAAGGTTCATGCGAATTAGTGATACTTGAGCAGTACATTAGAGAAGTATTTCCTGATAGCCGTGCGTACCTATATAATAAAGAGGATATAATAAGAGTTGCTACTTTAGCAAAGAATTATAGCTTAATACATCAAAATTATGCTAACAGAACCAGACCAACCTGGACACCTCCTTTTTTCCCGCTCGGTAACTGGGAAGTGAACTTAGAGAGTCATACAAATCAGGATGGTTCAGATAAACAGGTTCCATTTAATGATAACAGAGTACGGAGTCGAGATTGCTTTTATTGTGAAAGACCAGTGCTAATTATGAGCGACGACCGGTATTCCAATCTCCAATCAAATCCATTAGTCCAGTCTCATTACTCCAAGTAATTCTGACAGAGTGAACCACAGTTATTGTTAAGCCATTCAGAAATGAATGCTTATATCCAAGTCAGAGGAGACAGACTCATATTCATTGAGCATATTGAGGAATACCGCAGCTTCTAGGAGTACAGCGGTGAAGGGGGCCGTCCCTATTCTTGAAGAATCGAATGCTGGCGACAGTGTTGTAGTTCGAGGATTCGGCGGTACTGTTACCTTAATGTCGCATCTACTAACAGAGCAAATTCTTATTCAAAGTAATCCAAGTAATTGTAGGAGTACAACACACGCTGCCAGTGTATTGTCTACCTTATTAATGGCAAATGATATAGCAGGAGATTTAGTAGTACCAAACCCTGTAGTAAGTGCAAAGCCTCTTTTTATCTAGTCATGTCACAGAAGTTGAAGGTATCCTCACTTGTTTCTTGTTTGTGCAGTTACACACAGTAAGTCAAAAGAGATGGAGGATATTGACAGCACAGAATTGTAGCTAAAATTTATTCCCCAAGATTCTCTGACATAAGAAATGATATTATGGTAGGGGGATCAGTTCAAGAGAAAGTGAATGGTAATTGTTCGAACAGCAAAAGAAAAAAAAAAAAAAGAAAAAAGAAAATAAAAAAGAATGAGGAGAGCATCAAAGTTTAAGCTCTAAGTCAAGTTCCAGTTTCAAGAAATGCTCTTTTAAAAGTTCAAGATAATTATTCCTTACAACCTCTATTTGCTGTAATTTAATCAGAGAATGATCACCAGGTTAACTGTAAACGGTATTATCTAAAGTCAGAGCTACTCATACTCAGTTCCGCCCACCAACAGTAGTTGCAGAAGTGAGGCATGAGGTTCCCCAGACTAGTTCCATTGGTATATCAACCAACGATTTTGAATCTAGCTCATGATTATATGGGCAGACATCTTGGAGTGAAAAAGACTTTAGGGAAAGTATGATAATATTTCTACTGGCCAGGAATTTCATCTGTTATTCCATTAATACCATGTTTGTGAAATGTCAGGGAAACCAAATCAAAAGCTGTAGTCAATGAACTCTTCTCAAAAGTGATTCTTGACTGTACTGGCCCCCTCCCAAAATCTAAGCAGGGAAATCAATTTATGTTAACCATAATGTGTATTTAAATGAAGTATACAGAGGCTATTCCTATAAAAAAAAACAACTTCCAGATCTATTATCCATTTGCTCATCATTTTTTTTTTCATTCAACATGGATTGCCACATTTAGTGCAGTCGAGACCAGGGTGCATATTTTACTTCCAAGGTGTTGAAGCAAGTGATATCTTGCCTCAGGATTACTCACTATTTAGCTTCTGTTTACCACCTGGAGAGTCTGGGCATTTCAGAATGATTCCACCAAACACTGAAGAGCACGTTGATCAAATTTTGTTTGAAGTGCTTAACAAGAAAGTTTAGTATATTTTCCAGATGATTTACTATTTGGTAGAGAAATTTAGGTGTAATTTATGAGTAAATTTTGGCTTGATAAAAAAAATTCAGGAAATGTACATGAATATGTGTCCGAGAATTCGCTATGGAAAATTTCAAAGAGGCTCAAGGAAAGATGAAAGATAACTTTGATAAAGAGGCTATAAAAAGGCAATTTAATCCAGGAGATAACGTGATCATGTTTTTGCCCTTAATTAAGCTACCCCTTCAGGCCAGTTATCAAGGTCCGTTTGAAGTCATTAAGAAAGTGGAGAAAGTGAATTATGTTATATCTACTCCCCGGTGTAGAATTAATAAAAGATTAGTGCATGTAAATTTACTCAAGGCTTATCACACACGAGACCCTCAGTTGGTGAATATCCTTGTACCTGAAGGGGTGATGAAAATTAAATGTTAATAAACAATTTTCAAATAACGAAAGTTGTATTTGAAAATCTGTATGAGAAACTCTCCCATCTAAAAGGAGATTGGCAAACAATTACAGTTTTTCTAAGTAATTCTCTAGACATTCAGTGATGCGTCCTGTCCGAGCCCAGTAATTTTACATGATGTCATAATTTTACATGATGTCATAATTTTACATGATGTCATATTACTAGAGGACAGTACCCCTGTCAAATCACCGCACGGACTGTCGCCATCCAAGAAAGAAATGTTGCGGGAGGTTCGCTTCTTATTAGGTCGTTGGTTAATTGAGCAGAGCGAGAACGAGTGGGCGTCCCCGTGCACATTAGTCCCCTAATCAGGCAATATGATGCGCCTGTGCCCAGATTAGAGGCAAGTAAATGCCCTAACCCGTGCCGACTCCTTCCCTCTCCCCAGAATCGACAATATAATCGATTCTATTGACGATGCTCTCTTTGTTATCAAATTTAACCTGTTAAAAGGTTATTATCAAGTACCACAGACATATCGAGCTAAAAGAATATCTACTTTCAATGCAACTGATGAATTGTTCCAGTATAAGGTTTTACCTTTCGGTATGCAAAGTGCTGCACCCACATTCCAGCAGTTTATGGGGAAGGTAGTGGCAGGATTAAGTGGAGTATTTGCTCAACTTGATGGAACACTAATAGCGTCATTAACTTAGGAGGAATATGTAGCCCCTTTGAGTTTTATTCCAGCGCCTGAGAGATGCTCATTTGACAGTCAATTTAGTGAAGAGTAAATTTGCTTATGCAGGGGCTGTCTTCTTAGGTCACTGAATAGGAGGGGAACTATAAGCCCTGTCATGGCCAAGGTAGAATCAATCCATCAATTTCCAGCATCCACGACACAGAAAGGTCTGATGGAATTTGCAGATGTTGCTAGCTCTCTCACTGCCCTGATAAGCCCGAAGGAGAAGTTCATCTGGTTCTCAGAGTGCCAAGCAGCTTTCGAGAAGATCTGATCCGTTCTGCTGTCGAAACCTGTGTTGAAAAGCCTGGACTTCAGCCAGCCATTCGGTTCACGCGAGCGACGTCGCAGCGGGGGCGGTGTTACTTCAGGCTGGCGACGAGGGATCTTCCGGTCTCCTTTGTGTCTACGAAGTTCAAAGCATGTCAGTTGAAAATTCTACACATGAAAGACAAATAAAATGAACTCTATGATATATCAAGACTTACTTTGTGAAGCGTGTCTGAAGTCCCGAATATCCTATGAAAGAGTTTAATGAAGGTGTGTGTGATAAATGTATAAATATATATTGTGCTTTTACATACGCATGTTTCAGTTAAATCACCCAGCATTTGTTTCGTGCTCTTTGAAGGGCTTTGGTGCATTCTTGTTAAGTTATAGAATGTTACATTTTAGTGTTGGGTTATTTGTGTAATATTAAGGATCTTCTTCTTTTAAGTGCCTTGTCCCTCAAGGACGTTGGCGATCATGGATTTCCATGATTTTCTTGGCAATTTAGAGCGGCCGAATATTGAGGATATATTTTTTTTATTATTATTATTTTTGTTTATTTATAAATTATAAAAGTGTATCAAATATTGGTCACGCGAATTTTCGAAACGCCTGTTAAAGCCTCATCCAGACGAACGGAGCGAACACTGTAACCAAATAATGTTCCAAACCAACGTTTAGAGAGTGGTTAGCGGGCACGAGTGAAGGTTGCTGCCCGACTGGACAACCACCACGGTCACTACCTTAGAGCAGAGTTCGGTCTGCCAGTCACCTGGGTGGACAATAACACAGGTGTACCTGGTATATCGAATGGCCGCTAGGGAATGTTCAGTCTGATAACACGGATAAACAGGCGTGAAATATCCATTCACCGGCCATTAGCCAACGGGCACTGGCCGTTCCTCTGATGGGGCCAAAGGGGGTGCGCGCACAACCGGTGTGAGAGGACGAGGTCACGCATTTAAGATTTAGGGATATTTGAGCAATTGTTCTTATTTTTGTTTCTTTAGATATTTCTATTTTAATGTATTTGAATTTCTACAATTTCATTTTACTATACTTCGTTGTTTTGTCTTAATGAATGACTTTGATAAATAACCGATTTCAAATGAAAGCTTGTATCCTTTTCTTTATATCTTAAAGGATATTAATATACTGATGACTGTGCAAGTCTTCGATACGACATATACTAGTACATTAAAAAAAAGAATCTTGATATTTCATATTAATATCTAGATGAATTATCCTGAATAACAGTCTTACACATGACGTACGTAAACCTGCGTATGCGTGTAAACATTTCACGGCATATGCATGTCGGTGTGGGTGTAACAAACGAGCAAATGAAGCGTCGATTCCCCCAAAGTATAAAACGTTGGACCACAGCCTCATCATCCACTGGAGCCGGTGATGGAAGGCGACCATTAGCGTCTCCCTCGAGGTTTTAGCAAATGTGGAAAGAGAGAGAGAGAGAGAGAGAGAGAGAGAGAGAGAGAGAGAGAGAAGAGAGGAGAGAGAGAGAGTGAGGAGGGAAGAGGGAGAGGAGGGAAGAGGAGAGAGAGAGGAGAGAGGAGAGAGAGAGAGAGAGAGAGAGAGAGAGATGGGAGAGAAGAGGAGAGGAGAGGAGAGGAGGAGGAAGATGAAGGTGAGAAGAGAAGGGAAAGTGAGAGAGAGAGAGAGAGAGAGAGAGAGAGAGAGAGAGAGAGAGAACGAAATAGAAAAAGAGAGAGAAAGGCATTCGAATCCTCCGTCAAACATGAAAGTAAGAAAATAGTACAAAGATTTGTGTTTCTTTCTTACTCCAAACTTTCTCGTTGTTGCTACTTTTCGGCCCGAAAATTACAATCAAGCTCTGAAGATGTTGGAGAATGTGTATTTGTTCCATTAAAAGTTGAGCGACTCGGGGTATACGCGTATCTTGGCAGTGGGAGGTGCGAGTCAACAAAGACGTAGGTGATAAAGAGATGATTTTCTTTCCTGAAAGGTAAACAGTCACAATTGCTGTTGTTGTTCTGGTAGATTTGTTGCTTTTTTTCTTCGGTGGTGGTGATGGTAATGGTGATGGTTGTGATGATGATGGTTATGGTGATGATGGTTTTGGTGGTGGGGATGATGATGATAAGCTGGCGGACGTCAGGCCGATGTTCGCTGATCCTGGTGTTGAAACCACGTACCTTTTCACCAAAGTATGCTTTATTGATCTGTTTCAGGGTATGTGATGTGCAGCACTGTCGGGGTTTGCAGGCTGCTTTGTCTCGTATTATGTCATGTATCTTTTCACCGGATGGCAATTTTCACTGCCAAAGTACCTGCTGATCGCCTCGAAATTGTTACATGGCGGTGATAAAAGAAAATTAGAAGAGGGTGCAGGGTGTGGTCTTGTATGTTCTCTGCCTTTTTTCTGAGGTTTAGCAGGAAGCCTCCGGGATATTTATCTTTCATAGGCAACCTCGACCTCAAGGAATTCAGGGCTGCAAATCCTCATCGGAAGAAACCAACCACAATCCCAGATTTTGTTTTGTTATTGTGGGCGGGGTAGTGGATAGAGTCGTCTTTATCTGTAGGCTTTCTGTACACACGCCGATACCCCGATGTACACACTGTCCAGGAACTGCATCTTGTCGTATGTGTAAGTTCGAC
>NC_051397.1:1382339-1389839 GCF_015228065.2 Penaeus monodon
ACATATCAGTTGATAGAGAGATAGATAGATGTGAATATCAATACCAGTATGTTCATCCGTATACGAGCTTTTATAATAATAATAATAATAAAAATAGCGTACTGACGTTAAAAGAGGCAAAGAGACAACAGACGAGACCAGGCAAAAACAGCAAAAAAAAAAAAAAAAAAAAAAAACAAGAAGAAGCGAAAGACCGTCCCACGCTCACCCCCCCCCCCCCCCGTGTTTCCTCAGTAATGCAAATCCTCTTCCTCTGCATTCGGATCAGGCGGCATTCTCCCCCGGGCAGATTTTCCTCCGTTTTCTCGCCTCTTTTTTTTATCATCATTTGCTCTGACGTCTCATCCCTTCAGAGTCCCTGTGTGCTTTGGGGGATTTGCGAAGGCCGATTGTAGGAGGCGATTCGGCGTGCCCGGTGAAGTTTATAAAGAGAGCGGGGGGGCGGGGTGTGTGTGTGTGCCATGTGGTATTATTTATTTGTTTATTTATTTATCTATTTTTAGGGCGTACTTTGTTGTGAAGCTATGAATAAGAGCGAGTGGGAAAAGAAAGAAAGAAAAGAAGCTAAATTGCTTTCACTGTATCTCGTGATCACGTAATCTCGATAAATCCTTCCGAGTCATGCATAGCGTCCTTTGATCTCTCGGATAAGAGGAGGTATTTCATCCTCTCTATCCTCTCGCGGGAATTTCTTGAATGACCTCCTTCTCCATCCCCTCGTCCCAGTTTGCAAGCACAGCGCTGTCCGTCGATCGCCGCGTGGGCCGTTGGTCGCCTCCGCTAAACACATCTCGTTTTCTTTTCTGCTGACCGGCGCTCCTGCCCTAACGAGGACGCTGGCTACTACTGCGAGGCTGTGGTGGCATTTCGCTCCGGGGACGTCCAGCCAGCTCTGTTGTTTTGTTTTTCTTTTGCTTGGTTGTTGTTCTTCCTTTCTTTGAGGGGGTAGGGGGTGATCTGTGGTGTGCTCGCTCTTTGCTCTATGTTTGGTGTGTTTTAGATCCTAAGCTGGGTTCCCTCTAGGCTGGGATATAAAGTTTGCCGATTAAACTGAACTTCACGCCAATATCTCTCACAATCAATACATTTGATCTGTCCAAGTGTTACTGCTATACTGCGAACATTTCATTGACTATAATAATGGTTATTATTGATTATTTTATTATTTTCGTTATTATTACTACTACATTATTATCATTATTATTATTATTATTATTATTATTATTATTATTATTATTATTATTATTATTATTATTATTATTATTATATACTGTCCGGGGCCACGGGAGAGAAAAGGCTGGGAACCACAGATCGAGAGCAATACCTACTGTGTCATATTGTTTTCTTTTGTTGTTTTTCTTAGGTTAATCTCTTTTTAGTAGATATTAGTTTTTTCTTCTTTTTCTTTTATTGTTCTTTTAATATACGTTATCTGTTTCCCTCATTTAAGCCCTTTATCCCTCGTCATCAACCATTTCGTAAATTGTCTTTCCTCACTCTTCCTTTCTCTCTTTACCTTCTCTTTCTCCAGCATTCCAGGTGTTCTTTTCTGTTGCATCATTTCTGGAAATATCAGACGATGAATTGCACCGTTTTATCAGTGAGTAAGATGGGAAGAATTGCATTTACTTTGAAGACAGCCTCTCAATTTTGTCCGGAACCTGCATTCATACAAAATGCATTATTCATTTATTTACTTATGCATATATTATGCCTCATACACACACACACACACACACACACACACACACACACACACACACACACACACACAATATATATATATATATATATATATATATTATATATGATATATATGTATATATATTTATAGTATTATATCATATATGCTATATATTATTATGTATTTAGTATATGTATATATATATATATTATATATATATATATATATGTTGTGTGTGTGTGTGTGTGTGTGTGTGTGTGTGTGTGTGTGTGTGTGTGTGTGTGTATAAACATTGATAGATAGATAAATAAATATATAGAGATAGAAAGATATAGATATAGATATACATGTATAGATATATAAATATATATAATTTATATACCTACACACACATACATACATATACAGAGTCGATACCACTGCACTACAGTGAGTACAGCAACCAAATGAATTCAAACTTTTTTATTGCATAAAAAGGTTGCCAAACGATAAGTACCTTATGCATACCTTTGCTTTGCAGTTTGCTTTTTTCTGCCCAATTTTAATATGCATGCTATCATACTGGAATTAGAAAATAACAGTTTTAGTGACTTTTTCAGGTCACGTTTGTACTGAGGAAACATTAATAAATCTTGCAATATACTCAACAGGTAATAGGCAGCGTATGTTCTTGATATATCATGTGAGTGAAAAATTTTTTTTTACAGTTTTGATTCATTTCGCAAACTAATTTTCGATACAAATATATAGATTAAGCTTACGGTAGAATTGATATTTGTTGGTGTATGAAAGCTATTTGTAACGTATACACACGTCCGATGCTTTGATGTCGTATGCAATATTAGCTAGCGCTCCGTTCCCCATCTGCTACGAGGTATAAAGTCACGGACAGAAGTACATGAAAACGCGACGTGACGACAAGCCATAATAAGCAGGGCTTTGCTTCTGCTTCAGAGGTACGTGTGAAATACTTTTGGGTTTGCTGTGGTCATTAAGGTTTCTACATGTCGTCGAGAAGGAGAGAAACAAGGAAAGAGGGATAGAAAGAAATGCTGCGTTTGGTGTACCTGACTAAAAAATAGATAAATAAATATATAAATAAAATAAATAAAAAAAAGAAAAAAAGAAAAGAAAGACAGAGATATAGAGAAACAGAAAAAATAAGACGGAGAAAGGAAGAGAAACTCAGAAAGAATGACAGGCAGAGAGAGAGAGAGAGAGAGAGAGAGAGAGAGAGAGAGAGAGAGAGAGAGAGAGAGAGAGAGAGAGAGAGAGAGAGAGAGAGAGAGAGAGAAGAGAGAGAAAGAGAGGGGAAGAGAGAGAAAGAGAGAGAGAGAGAGGGGGGGGGAGGGAAAGATAGATAGATAGATAGATAGATGGATAGATAGATAGATAGATAGATAGATGGATAGGTAGAGAGAGAAGCTAGCAGTAACAGAAGTAATAACAATCCCGTTTTTCCTAGGAAAAAAGTTTATTCGCAGTTCATTGATGTTTCTGTCATATTTAATACAAAATAGCATGATGTGTTTTTTGTGTTGTCGCGTTTTATCCAAACGAAAATAATGTTGCATTCTTTTTTGTACAAAATGTGTTGAAAGGTGAATAGGTTGGTCCAGGATTTATATAACACGTCAGAACTAGCTTTTTAACTTTTGAGGACGAACTGCTGATTGACCATATTTTCTAAAATAATTTTGTTGCTCAGCCCAAGCATTTATCGTTACTGTTAATGCTTTATTATTGATTTCTATTTCAATATCAATACAAGACAGACTTATACATAATTAACAAGGGTCACCCACGAGCATATTTTCGTTGGTGTTTGAAGTCAGCTTCCCGAAGCGACCATAGCATCATGTGGCTTGGCGTTCAGAGCTTCCACTGAGGAGGCTCTGTGATGCTCCATCGGTTCGTCTACGGAGACCGAATTTGTTAAAGCCTTGCCTTTTACCAGTATCATCATTATTGTTATCATTATTAAAAATATCATTATTGCCATTACTATTATTAATCATTTTTATTGTTATTGATATAATCATCATTTTTAGAATGAATATCAAAAAGAATACATAAATTTAAAATATAATAATATATATATATAATATATATATTAATATAATATATTTTATATTATATATATATATATAAAACAAAAAACACCCCCCAAAAAACCACAAAACAAAACACACACAAACCACACACACACACACAAATATACAGACAAACACACACACACACACCATGGAAATGCGCTTAAGTACATTTTACTCTTCGTCGAACAGTTCAACGTTTCCATTATTCCGATTTGCATATCTTTAAATATCCAGGTATAAAGCTCAACGCAGGGATTTCAATTAAGTGTGTCAAGGACAGAAAAGAAGCAGAAAGCCTTGGAATGCCTCAAGAACTGCTACTTATTATTATTTGATGGTCTGCAGAAACTAAATCCGCTTTGAAAATGATGTTGGTTTGTTGGACACGCTCTTGGACGAAGCAAGTGTAATAGTTATACTTTGCTTCCGTAATCAACCATCTTTTTTTTTTCTCTCTCTCTCTCTCTTTCCTTTCCTCCTTTCTTTCTCCCCTCTCTCTCTCCTCCTCTCCTCTCTCCCCCCCTTCCTCTCATTTTTCTCCCTCCTCCCCCTCCCTTTTCTCTCTCTCCCTCCCTCCTTCCCTCCTTTCTCTTTTTCTCCCCCCCCCCTTTTCTCTCCCCTCCCTCCCTCCCCTCCCTCCCTCTCTCTCTTCTCTCCCCCCCCCCTCTCTCTCTCTCCTTCTTTTCTCTCTCTCTCCCTCTCTCTCTCTCTCTCTTCTTCCCCTCTCCCTTCTCTCTCTCTCTCTCTCCCCCTCCTCCTCTTTTCCTCCTTCTCCCCCCTTTATCCCTCCCCCCCTCTCTCTTTCTCTCTCTCTCTCTCCCTCCCCTCCCCCCTCTCTCTCTCTCCTCCTCCCCTCTCTCTCTCCCTCCCTCCCTTTTTCTCTCTCTCTTCTCTCTCTTCTTTTTTTCTCTCTCTCTTTTTCTCTTTTTCTCTCTCTCTCCCTTCTTCCCTCTTCTCTCTTCCCTTCTCTCCCCTCCCTCTTTTCCCCCCTCTCCCTCCCTCCCCTCTTCTTCTTCTCCCCCCCTTCTTTTTCCCCCCCCCCTTCCTTTCCCTCTTCTTCCCCTCTTTTCTTCTTTTTTCCCCCCCTTTCTTTTTTTTTCCCCTTTCTTCTCTCTCTCTCTCCTTCTCCCCTCCTCTCTTCTCTCCCCCCCCTCCCCCCTTTCCTTCTCTCTCTCTTTTGTTTTTCTTCTCTCTCTCTCTCTCTCTCTCTCTCCCCTTCTCTCTCTCCCCTTTTCCCCCTTTTCTCTCTCCTCTCCCTCCCCCTCCTCCCTCTCTCTCTTTTCTCTCCCCCCCCCCCCCCTCTCTCTCCCCTCTCTCCTCTTCCCTTTTCTTCTCTCTCTCTCTTCGAAAAGCTCTTCTTCTTCTTAAAATCCCTTTCTTTATTCCCCTTTTTCCCTCTCTTTCCTCTTTTCTTTCATTTTTCCTTTCCCCTTTGGGTTTTTTCCTTCCTTCTTCTTTTTCTCTTCTCCCCTCTCTCTCTCTTCTCTTTCCCCTTTCCCCTTTCTTTCTTCTCCTCTCTCTCTCTCCTCCTTCTCTCCCCTCTTCCCCTCTCTTCTTTTTCTCCCCTCTCTCTCTCTCTTTTCCCCCTTTTTTCTTTTCTCTCCTCTCTCCTTCTTTCTCTCCCTCTCTCCCCTCTCTCCTCCCCTTTTCCTCTCTCTCTCCCCTCTCTCTCCCTTCCTCTCTCTCTCCTTTCCCTTTTCTCTCTCCCTCTCCTCTCCCCTCTCCTCCCCCCTTTTCTCTCTTTTTTCTCTCTCCCCCTTCTCTTTATCTGTTTCTACCTCTCTCTCTCCTTCTCTCTTTCTCTATCTCTCTCTCCTTCTCTTTTTCTCTTCTCCCCTCCCTCGCTCTCTCCTTCCTCCCTCTCTCTCTCTCTCTTTCTTCCCCCCCCCCTCTCTCTCTCTCTCTCCTCCTTCTCTCTCTCCCTTCTCTTCCCCCCCTCTCTCTTCTCCCTCCTTTCTCTCTCTTCTGTCCTGTCTCTGCTGTCTCTCTCTCTCTCTCTCTTCTCCCCCCCTCTCTCCCCTTCTCTCTCTCTCCCCTTTCCCTTTTCCCCTCTCTCCTCTCTCTTTTACTCTCTTCCCCCCCTCTCTTTTTCCCTCTTTTTCCTCTTTCTCTTTTTTTCTCTCTCTCTCTCTCTGTTTCTTTCTCTCTCTCTCTCTCTCTCTCTCTGTTTCTGGCTGTCAGTCTCTCTCTCTCTCTGTTTTCTCTTTCTCTCTGTTTCTGGCTGTCAGTCTGTCTCTGTCTCTCTCTCTCTCTCTCTTCCATGACTTCAAAATCTTGTTCTTTGTTCTAGAATATCCGCGTTGTTCCAGCTCGCGATATGGATTCAGACCTTTCATTCCGCGATCAAACCGATTATTCTGAAAGCGAGCGTAGAAGGGGCCCCTGACGGTCCGCGCGCGCGCCGCTCTCCCTCGTGGCGGCGAGCATCCCTCTCTCGCTCCCCCGGCCGGCCAATCTGCGCCTTCCCGTAGCGCATTCCAACCTTTCGTTCTTATCTTTAGCGGGTTTTATCCTTGATTTTCGTGTTTTGTTGGTGTTTGTTTTAGTTTGTACGTTTTAGTACATTTTTTTTTTTTTTGGTTCTTGTGTAACTTTTTGGTTAGCTTATTTGCTTTCTTTTTAAAGTGTAGTTCTTTGCCGGCATGCCTAGGTTTAATTATCTATTCGTTTCCTTGTTTTCAATTTTTAAATAATCATAAATGTTTTAGTGATTAGCTTGACCATTTTTACAAACACTGTTTTCTCTATTATTTTGGCCGTTATTGTGATTGTCTTTTTTTTGTCTCATTCTAACTAATTTACCTATTTTTTGTCACTTTGAGCGGATTTTTATTTTATTCATTCGTATATAGTGAGGTCACCTTCACCCCCCCCTCCCCCCATGGCTGCGAAAAATAAACAGCTCGGCACAGACACGGCAGACATGCTTTTTTTTTCTTGTTTTGTTTCGTTTTCTTTTCTTTTCCTTTCATTGTTTTCTTTTTTTTTTTTCTTTTCCTTTCTTTCCTTTTCTTTTTTATTTTCCTTTAATTCTTTTCTTTTTTCTCTTTTCTTTTTTTCTTTTCTTTTCCTTTCTTTTCTTTTTTTTTCTTTTCTCTTCTTTTCTTTTTTTCCCTTTCATTCTTTTTTCTTTTCTTTTCTTTTTTTTCTTTTCTTTTCCTTTCTTTTTTCTTTTCTTTTCTTTCCTTTTCTTTTCCTTTCATTCTTTTCTTTTTCTTTCTTTTCTTTTTATTTCAGGGTGAAACCGGCTCGACGACCCCGGGCGCCACGGAAGAGAAAGTTAAGTGAGAGGTGTCTTGGACTTGCGAGCCGGATGGGATTTTATATAATAATAATCATTGAGAGTTACGAGTGTTTTTTTTTTGTTCAGGTTTTACGGTTTAGTTTTACCTCAATTTTATACTGCATGGCTTTTCTTGATTTTTTTATAGTAAATATCCATTTTATTATTATTATTATTATTTAAGTAAATATGCATTTTACTATTATCTTCTTTTTAAAGTAAATATCCATTTTACTATTTTCTTAGTTTATTTTGGTTTTAATTAATTCTTAACGTAATTCTCAAAGATGGTTTTAACATTTTAAGTTTTTATTACATCGTAGTGTTGCGTTTCTGTTGTGTAATGGAAGGAGGGGGGGGGGGGTGTAATGATGGAACAAACCAACCCAGGCCAAAATAAGCTCCTCTGGCCAAGCCACCTCCTCCTGGCGCTTATT
>NC_051397.1:1392339-1399839 GCF_015228065.2 Penaeus monodon
TTCATCCTCATTTATACTTTTCCTACATTAGTCACAGTGAATAAGGTTCATCTCTCTCTCTTTCTCTCTTTTTTCTCTCTCCCTTTCTCTGTTTCTCTCTCTTCCTTCCTGTATATTTTCTGTCTCTCTCTCTATCTGTCTCTGTCTCCTCTCCTTTTTTTTCATCAGTCTATCTATTCCTTTGACTGTCTACTCAGAATCATCTCTTACCCGACCTCCCCTCTCCTCCGCCCACGGCCACCTCTCCTCTTTCCTCCGCCTTCGCTCAACTCACCTTGTTTATCTTCCTCTGACCCTTGGCCACGAAGCAAGGTCACATTGCGGGAGAGAATGGTGACCTCTGTGTTGTTTCCGGGTTAAGGGGGTCACTTCTTTAAACCTTTTGGGATGCATTCGTGCGGTAGATTGTGCGTCAGATTTCTCCTTTTTGGGTTGAGGTTTCATTTCGAGGTGTGAGGGTATAGTTAGGAGTATTTTGGAGTTTTTCTCTTTCGTTTTACTCCGTTTTGTAGTCAGAAATATCTACCTTTCTCTCTCAAATTTCCATTGAGTTGGAATTCAAATATTTGTTCATGTTTCTCTCTTTATTTCTCCACAAAGCCTTTTGTTTTTATTTCTTTTCTTTGATAAAAAACAAAAACAACAACAGTAGTAAACATTACTAGAGACAAGCTCTTGTGATGATGATTATGATTATTTCTAGAGAAAGAAACACAATAAAAGGCTTTGAGGAGAAAGAAAGAAAAAAAAAAGAACATATATTTGAAAATGGAAAATGCAAGAATGGTAAACAGATATAAAACCAACAAATGATGAAAAACAAGCAAAAAGGGAGAAAAGATATAATATATATATATATATATATATATATATATATATATATATATATATATATATATATATTAACGTTTATGATTCTTCATAATTTCTATTTTAAGAAAATGCATAAAAAACATTTTCCTTTATCCTTCCATCGCTCACGAGTCAACCCCCCCCCCCTCTATTTCTTCATTAATCTCTCCCAAGGAAATGCATTTGACTCTTGCCTTAGTATTTAATTAACAACAAAACCCAGGCATAAGCGTTCGTTTCCTCCGACCGTTACGCGAGGGACCGATTAAAAAAACAAAGATGGCGGTCGATATGGAAGCTCGCTTGAACTTTTCTTTTCCCTGATTATCCTTTACGTTTTAGAAGAGGAATAAAAAAGAAGAAAATGTTGTTAAAGAAGACTAGAGGAAAGCGTTGAAAATGTGTCTTCTCTTGCGTTCAGTATACTCTACTGATCGACAATCCAGATGAGAGAAGGAAAAAAAAGGAAAAAGAAAAGAAAAAATACTAATCAAATCTTTTTTTTTACGCTGCAATTCATGCTTTTAGATATCAATGATGATTTATCCCCCCTCCCCCCAAAAAAATAAAAATAAAAAATAAAAAAATAAAAAATAAAATAAGATTTAAAAAAGTGGACCATTTCTCCAATAGCAATTTTAAGTACCACGAAAATTAAGTATGTATATATATAAAACGTCAAAGGAAATGGACCGGCTTCATCGTTCCGAAGCAAGGAACCCCTGAGCCCACAGTGGCGCGGCCGAAGTCCCCGATATGGCCACTGTCCCCGGGGGAGAGGTTTCCAGCTGCTGCGAAACAAATAATTCCCTCTGAAAATCATTTCCTGGAAATGATTGCAAAAGTGATGAGATGTAGACCGGACGACAATCTGCAATTACGGGAAATCAGCTAATGTTCAGAATTAAAATGTTTTCATAGGATGAGCCTGGGATATATCTCGATCGGCAGAAGCTCGCACACATACGCACGCGCGCGCGCGCATTTTGTGAAAGATAATTAGTATCAAGAGAGAGAGAGATTAAGAGCGAGAGCGAGAGAGAGAGAGAGAGAGAGAGAGAGAGAAGAGAGAGAGAGAAAGAGAGAGAGAGAAAGAGGAAGAGAGAGAGAGAGAGAGAGAGAGAGAGAGAGAGAGAGAGAGAGAGAGAGGAAAGAGAGAAAAGTGAGAGAGAGTAGAGAGAGAAAAGTGAGAGAATGAGACAGACAGACATACAGAGAATGAAGCAACCAGGCAGCCAGAAAAAAATACTTTGCAATTGCACCGAACCAGCGGAAGATTTGGAGTTTCCCTCACCATCGGCGGGACGAAGATGAGTCATAGGAGAGGCGAAAGGAGGAGCAGAAGGACAGAAGAGGAAATGAGAAAGAAATGAGGGTCGGGAAAGGAAATAAAAGAAACGAAAGAAAGAAAGAAAGAAGAAGAAGAAGAAGAAGAAATGCGAATGAGGGAGGGAAAGGAATTAGAAAAAAAGGGGGGGGGGATAAAATCTGATTGAATCTTTCTTGTCCTTCCTCTGTTTCGTAATTTCTCATCTGTTTTCCTTCTCTTATTTTCTTCTCTTTTTGATAATGTGAAAATTCCATTTTTTTTATTATCTTTTTTTTACTTCATCTCGTCTTATTTTACTTTTTACAGTTTTTTTTTTTTTTTTTTTAAAGTTCATTTTACTTTATGTTTATTTTTTGAAAAATCTCATCTTACTATATTATCGTTTTTTTTCTTACATCATCTTTACTTTTTTATCTTTGTCTTTAAATCTTTGATGATTTATTTTTCAATCTCAACTTTCTTTACTTTTAAACTATTTTTCCTTATATCATCTTTATTCTTTTGTTTCTTATCTTATCTTACTTTACCATTTATCATTTTTTCCTTATTTCACTTTACTTCACCTTTTTTCAGTAAGGCAAGACCGTTCATAGGATTCAAAAGACGTTTCACTTAATCGTGTAAAGGAAACGAGGATGCCAGAGAAACGGCTCTTTATTATTCAATCATATTAAAGCAATTGATGAAAATAAGTTATAGGTGATGAATTAAAAAAAAAAGCTAAAACAAACAAACAAACGAACGGTTATTCCATGACTCAACGCTTACGAACGATAATCAGAGAGGAGGAGGAGACGAAGAAGAAGAAGAAGAAGAAGAAGAAGAAGAAGAAGAAGAAAAAGATGATGGAGAAGAAGAAGAAGAAGAAGAAGAAGAAGAAGAAGAAGAAGAAGAAAAAAGAATAAGAATAATTAAACATTACGAATAAGAAAAAGAAGGAAAGAAAAAAGGAGTGATATCTAGCCTTTATCTCTTCTCCTTTTCCGTTTATTGTCTTGAGCACAACAAACACGCCAATAACACGTTCGGCATAAAAGACATTGCGACACGCTCATGGCCTTCCTGCAAACCATGGAGAGAAGATGTTGAGCGGGAGAGAGGCGCGAGTGAGAAGGGAAGAGAGAGAGGAGGAGAGAGAGAGAGAGAGATAAGGGAGATGGAAGAGAGGGAAGAGAGAGATAGGGGAGAGGGAAGAGAGAGAGAGAGAGAGAGAGAAGAGAAGAGAGAGAAGAGAGAGAAGAGAGAGAGAGAGAGAGGAGAGAGAAGAGGAAGAGAGAGAGAGAGAGAGAGAGAAAGAGAGAGAGAGAGAGAGAAAGAGAGAGAGAGAGAGAGAGAAAGAGAGAGAGAGAGAGAGAGAGAGAGAGAGAGAGAGAGAGAGAGAGAGGAAGAAAGGAGAGAGAGAGAGAGCGATGGGACATATCTATATAGATAGATGGGCAGACAGACAGACAGACAGATAGATAAATAGACAGAGAGAAAAGGAGATCTAAGCAGACCCCAGTTCAAGGAGCTTTACATATAAATTTCGAATGCATCTCTAGACAAATTTTCCTTTTTCTTTTTAAACTTCGGATAATATTATTGTTACACCATTTATTATTTGTGTCCCCTTTATACCTTACGCCTACGAGTTAAATAGTATTACAGCGCTGTTATATTTCCTACTTTAAACAAGGTACTTTGGGCATGAACAACAATTCTGGAATTCTGTTCGGAGACCATTAGAAACATAGTGTTTAGTAATTAAATGCAAGTAAAAGAAAAGAAGAAGGGAATGATAAAAGAAAAAAAAAACGAGAAAAGTGCGAGATAAATATAGAAGGGTAAATAAAGACAGTAAGAGAGAGGTAGAGCCTCATCATCCAATAGATGTTTCTGGTTCTGCAGAACGACTTGGATCGCGATATCGTTAATGTCCAATTCTTTCAGTTTTTCTTCTCCTTCCCCTTCTGCATTTCCTTTTTCCTTTCCCATACCTCCTTCTTACTGTCTTCTTCTCAGTTCCTCGGCGTGTTTTAATTTTCCAAATTCTCTTTCCTTTTTTCTCATTTTCCTTACTTTTGTGTCTTAATGTACTCAGGTTTTCCAAGCCGAGTTCATGAGTTTCCTCAGGGCTGCAAAATAAAGATCTGATTTGCCGTGTGATAGTCTCAGTAGAAGGCCTGGGTGCTATTGTAACACCATGAGAAGTTTATCGCATCTCTTTCAGCGTTCCTTTCTCTTTTCTGAGATTTATCATATCAGAGAAAGGTTTTTCATATTGTTTCTGTTTGTTAGATTGAATTATTCTATATTCCATTCTCTGTGTTGCTGTTTAAAGTAATATATTTTGTTCCGCTTATTTACTTTACTTCTTAATTACTTTTATTATCATAATCGTTATTATTATATTTGCTCCCTTTGTCTTTTTAATAGTTTTCCATCGCCGGCTCACAGGCTATCATTCCTCTTGGTGTGGTTATCCCTTTATCTAATATATATCTTGTTTATGACGTCCTATTTGAGTAAATAAATAAATAAATAGAAAAAATCAACGTATCTCTATTCTGTTTTATTTTTCTCTCTTCAAATACTACATCTTCCCTCTATCTCCACCTATGTATCAGCCTGAGTACCACACCTGAAGATCCGAGCCACTGTATATTCTCCTTCACATAACGCACTGACGTATCCACAGTAGAATTTTCTGAAACGCTTCCCTATTATACAAGTTTACGTTGGTTCTCTGGCGATTTTGTTTGTTGGGATAAATGTATACTGTGGTGGGCATATATTTGTGATCGTAGAATGTTTTTTGCTTTTTGTTATTGTATTTTATTTACATTGTTTCCTTGCTGTTGATGGGCGCTCCTTGCAGTCCATTTGAATCTTCAACTTGCCATGTTAAGTCTGATCAACCTCTCGTTCCACTGTAAGTCCTCAGTCACACAGTATATTAAATTTCCCATTTTCCTGTAAATTCTTAAATTATCCTAAAACAGTTTTTAAGTTTGCTCCTCGAAAAAAAAAAAAACTCCCTTCCTCTTAGTATTTTTATTATTCATAACGTCCGCACACATATCGTGCTGTGTCATCTTTATTCATGTGTCTTTTCCGAACCAACTGTTACTTAATGAGCTGTACTTCTTTAGGACTATACTGTGTACCGGTTTCCATGGATACTGAAGTTGAGTGTGTAAAGAAAGCCAAGGTGCTAAAAGAGCTACTTGCCATTAATTAATAAATGTAAAATCTGTACTCTCTGTCCAACCGGGCGACTTAATGAGAACAGACGAAGACATTGTTTATATTAGAACAAAATATTAGTCTATCAGAGGGAAAAGGAAGGGAAAATATGGGAGAAATAGAATGAGAGAGAGAGAGAAAGAGAGATAGAGAGATAGAGAGAGAGAGAGAGAGAGAGAGAAGAGAGAGAGAGAGAGAGAGAGAGAGAGAGAGAGAGAGAGAGAGATATGAAAATCACGAATTCTCACCTCCCCCTATTTTTTTCATTTCTTGTCTTGAGAGGAACAAACACGTTTGGGCATAAAAGGCATTACGACACGCTCATGGCCTTTCTGCAAACATGGAAATTGAACAGAGAATGTTGGGGCGTTGAGAGAGAGAAAGAGGCAAGTAACAGAAGCGAGGATGGAAGAAAATAATGATTTTGTTTTCTTTTGCTTTTTCTTTTTTGCATCTCCAGATTTTTTCCCCATACCATTAAAAATTATATAACCTGGTTATGCATGCACACATAAAAATCTGATTCGGTTACATCATACTAACTTTTTTATTGGATAGCTTTCTAATGTCAAAATTGGGCAAAAATTACTGTGCTTCACATGAACACCAAATCTGAATTTTCGCATACGTACAAAAGGTATGAAGGAAAATGAATATCTTCACAATAAATGTATTTAACCGGTTTCGAATATATCTCCGTCAGAAATACATGGAATACCTCTCTTGTATTATGAAGATACTGATTCTCATAAATACCTTTTCTTAATTTGTCATATTTATAGGAAACAATGACTATATAAAAATATTCCTAGTATCTTTTACGGAAATTATAAGTCCATTACCCAAAGCTCTGAGTAAATAGCTGTGCAAATACCGTTGTGGGCAACAGTAAAACTATCGAGCTTTTGGAAATTTGCCTGGTGATATCTCGGAACAAAATATAAAAATACAAGAAGCGAAGGAATGCGAGATATGAAAGAATGTATAAGGAAAATGAGGAAAGGTAGATAAAAAAAAAAAAAAAAAAAATAGAATGGGCCTGATATCCAACTGGCACCTCTGATAATGCTAAAGACACTGACTCATGATATTTTCAGTGTCCAATGTCCTTCGTTGCTTCACAGCGTATATTCAGGAAGGCGTTTCGGTCTTTCAGTCTCAGGCTCTGTTTTTAGGAATTTCTTAGCGTCAGCCCTCTGTCACAATGCTATTTTCTTGTTCTAGTCGATTTTCTTAAGCGTAGTAGAGGGATTTTCAAAGGCTAGAAAATAAAGGTTTGATTTGCTATGACTTCTGTAGATTGTATTTTCTCTACTGTAACAGAAGGTATTGTATAATTTTTATTAATTTTGTAATATCATGAATCACCCTGGTTTTTGCGTTTCCCTTGTTTGTTTGATGGTATCATATTCATTTTGAATTTCGCTTATCTCTGATTGCTCTCTCTCTCTCTATCTCCATCACTCAGTTACCTATACCTATGTATCATATTCATTTTGAATTACGCTTATCTTTGATTACTCTCTCTCCTCTCTCTCTCTCTCTCTCTCTCTCTCTCTCTCTCTCTCTCTCTCTCTATCTCCATCACTCAGTTACCTATGCCTTTTCCACAACAAAAATCGAACCTTTGTGTAGCCTTCCCTTATTTACCTATTGACGTATCCACAGGAAATTTGACAAACTTTGATCCATTATGCAAGCCTGTGCTCGTTCCCGGCGATTTTTGCCGAGGGTAAACATTGCGGTATTGATGTTTGTTTCTGTGTTAAACTGTTTATATTTAGCGTTTGTGTTCTTGGTCCCCGTTGGTTTTTATGGACGCTTAATCACCACACGTTTTTATTTTCAGCATTAAAAAGAATGCTGGTACTCGCTCCCTGTATCATTTTAACCAAGTTTGGGATTTAAGTACGTCTCTATGCCCTTTCCCACGCACTCTCCCTCTAAGAGGATCAGGTTTTTAACTGAGTTTTCTTTAAAACATATCTCGGCTTCTCTCCGATTTTCCTTCCACTGCTATTTTTTTTGTTTTTTGTTTTTGTGGAACAGGTCATCAGTAAATGGTCTATATAACATGTCTCAGTGTTGTCTAA
>NC_051397.1:1404839-1406319 GCF_015228065.2 Penaeus monodon
AGTATATAAATGTGCAGAAGAAAAGTATTAATTTACAACACCACAAATATCAAAGCTGAAAAGTACGATCTTTTATTTTTGCCACAAATTCTTCCCTCATGAGCTCGTGCGTTCAGTTAGTACATGTTAATGCGTCGTTTATAGATATGCAGCGATGATACACTATTCATATCTTAAATCTTTGAGTGTTATGATTTTTTTTCTTCAAAATTTGAATTCAATATTGCATTATATGTGTATATATATAATATATATATTATATATACGTATAAACATATATGCATGGTATATAATATAGTATATCTATCTAAATCTACATCTGCTACAACATAGGGATACCATATGCCTAATAGTATAGTGATTTATATGCTGAAGTTCCATAGCCATATTAGCGGTGTACGTGCATTTAAACAGCAAATAGATGAGGTTAATCATAACTTTTATTGGGAGCTTCCATGCAACAGCACAATGCTATGTTCAGCTGAATGAATCACGATGAGCAGATATGAAAAGATCTACAGAGGTAATAAGGACAAAAATGCACAGGAAGTTTATGGCAGTTGATGGTTTGTGCTTCATCCAGAGTGGTGTTCATATATATATATATATATATATATATATATATATATATATATATATATATATATATATATAAACAATCACACTTTTCAGTTTTTGTCCTATAAAAATTCATTTATTCATTTTTTTTGAGGATGTAATCTCTTTAAAAACATTTTCTTAAGGATTTTATCTTTAAAAAAAAAAATATATATTATATATATTTTGAGGATGTTATTAAAAAAAAAAAAAAAAAATATTCGTTGTTATTGGCATCCTCGATATTATTATGACTATCTTTAACATCAACATTCCTTGTCCATTTAGCGTAATCCAGATCAATTTTATCAATTCCTGTAATCAATTCAAACAAGCTAACGACATAAATATCAATTTTATCTTTCCTCGTCATAATTCATTCGAAAACCATTACTGAATTTATATGTCAAAATAGTGGCTCAAAGTAACACAGAGATTCGTCATTAGAGAGCAGACCCCGAAAGCCAATGCAGTGAATCTAGACACTGGAATTTCGTGCTGTTCGCGATTCGATATTAACTTGCACGAGAGAAAAAAAAATGAAATGATTAGGAACTCAGCCTGGCGATTCCGAGACCTAGAATTTTGCTTTTCTTTCTCCAGTATACATGATTTTCTTGTTGCTCTGAAGTGAATTGTTACGTCTAGAAATCATCTAAAATACTTTTTGATAGTTTATTTTAGAATATTGAAATATGAAGTCACACACACACACACACACACACACACACACACACACATATATATATACATATATATATATATATATATATATATATACTATATATATATAATATATATATTATATATATATATATATATATTATATATTATACTATTATATATATTATAAAAAAGATAATATAATTTTTTATATAAAAAT
>NC_051397.1:1406419-1410330 GCF_015228065.2 Penaeus monodon
GTTTGCCAGGAACCAGTTGAAATAGAAAGACTTCACCTTACGCTTAAATGAAGTCGGGAAACCCTTGGAGTTATAAGTTAACGAGAGGATAAATTGAGTTTGTTTTTCGCTCTTCTAAGAACCTCCGCCCTAACAAATAAAAAATCCTAAAACACTCGAACAAACAATTTTTTTCAGAACTGAGCGTATTCTCTTTGAGCCATGAAAGTTTGTCTTAAATTTAAAGACATTTTGTTTTATTTTTCATGCTCAGCTTAGCCATCTTATAATGTCATATATCAATTGCCAAAGTTAAACACAATAATGAAAACAAAAACAAATCCTCAATAATATGTTGATATAGAAAAGGATATACATGGAAAAGACTATCTTCAGAGAGCAATGATATTTTTTCCCGGCTTCTACTCTACATATCAGAAACACGTAAAAAAGAGAAAAAGAAAAGCCTGCACTACCTCCAACACCAGAAACCAGGATAGCGGTCTCACGCATTCGAAAAAGATATAGAGAAGAAACTTAAGATTTCCGTAACAGGTTGAGTAGACAGAGCAGGAGAGAAAAACCCCCTTTGGGGCGGATCCTTTCATACAAGGAGTTTTGGCTTCGAAATCTTCGCTCCCGAGATTATGAGAAATCGCAAGAGGAGCTTCTGAAAGTCATTACGTTAGGAAAACTTGTAAATAGAGACAGTACGCGTCATTTGTTCTGTATATATATATAATATATATATTTATATTTTAAAATATATATAATATATATATATATATAATATATATATATACATATATACACACACATATATATTTTTATATAATATATATATATATAAATAAAATATATATATATATATATAATATATATGTATATATGTATGTATGTATGTAAAGTATGTAGGTATGTTAGTATGTATATGTGTATGAATATATGATATGTGTATGTATTAGCATGCATATTATTTAAAATATATGTGGGTGTGTGTGTGTGTGAGATATATTATATATATATTTTATATAATATATATATAATATATTAATATAATATATATAAATATATATATATATATATATATATTATAATATATACATATATATATATATATTCTTTTTCTTTTAACGGTAGGTTCATGTCTGAGCCGCCGTGGTCACAGCATGATACTTAGTTTATATATAATATATATATATATATTTAAAATTTTATATATATATATATATAAAATATATATATATATATATATATATATATAGTATATATATATATATATATATAAACTAAGTATCATGCCTGTTGGACCACGGCCCGGCTCAGACATGAACCTACCGTTAAAAAGAAAAAAAATATATATATATATATGTATATAATATATATATTATATATTATTTTATATATATATATATATATATATATATATATATTATAATATATATATATATATATATATATATACTCACACACACACACACACGCACATATTTTTAAATACATATGCATGCTATACCCTACACATTTTACATATATTCATAAAACATATACATACTAACATTTCCTACATACATACATACATACATACATATATACAATATAAAATATAATATATATATATATAATATATATATATATATTTTATAAAATATATATATAAGTGTTGTATATATGTATATTATATATATATATATATATATATATATATATATATATATATATATATATATATATATATATATATATATATACAGAACAAATGACGCGTACTGTCTCTATTTACAAGTTTTCCTAACGTAAATGATTTTCAGAAGCCCCTCTTGCGATTTTCAAAATTTGGGGGAGGGGAAGATTTCAAACCCAGACCCCTTTGTTGAAGAGGTCCCCCCCAAGGGGGTTCTCTCTCCTGCTCGTCTACCAACCTTTAGGGAAAAATTTTAAATTTTCTTTCTAACTTTTTCGAAGGTGGACCGCTATCCTGGTTTTGGTTGGAGGTAGTGCAGGCTTTTTTTTTCTCTTTTTTAAGTGTTTCTGATATGTAGGTAGAACCCGGGAAAAAAAAATATCTTTTCTCTCTGAAGAAGTTTTTCCATGTATATCCTTTTATATCAACTATTATTGGGGGATTTTTTTTTTTTTTTTTGGTTTTTAACTTTGGCAATTGATATATGACATTTTTAAAAGGCTAAGCTAGCCATGAAAAAAAAAAAAAAACATGTCAATTTAAAAACAAAATTTCATGGCTCAAAGAATACGCTCAGTTCGAAAAAATTTTTTTTTCGGGTTTTAGGATCTTTATTTGTTAGGGCGGAGGTTCTTAGAAGAGCGAAAAGAACCAAACTCAATTTATCCTCTCGTTAACTTATAACTCCAAGGGTTTCCCGACTTCATTTAAGCGTAAGGTGAAGTCTTTCTATTTCAACTGGTTCCTGGCAAACGTTAGTAATATGGCACCAACCCCGCCTCGCAGATAGCGATAAAAGCCCTCACCCGTAGGCGCCGAGTAATGAAAAGTGGTGCCGAGTTACCGTAGACTTTTTAAGAGACGAACGAGAGAACAAAAAAATCGAATAAATGCTTCCAGCACTTTTCCAATACTAGGCTTGTCTGTTGAACTAACACTGCTATTACAGTGTTTCTCATCCTTGATTTATCTGACTCTGTTAAAAATTCATTTTTTCTTCCTTTTATATATATATATACATACACACACACACACACACACACACACACACACACACACACACACACACACACACACACACACACATAATATTTATATATATATATATATATATATATATATATATATATATATATGTGTATATGCACATATCATATATATATATATATATATATATATATATATATATATATAATATTATATATATATATATTATTATATATATTATATATATATATATATAATACACATATATATATATATAATATATATATAAATTATTTATATATATATATATATATATATATATATAAAATTTTATTAAAATTATTATATAAAAGATATGTGTTATTTTAAACACACACACACACACAAACACCCCAAAAACAACACACACACAACACCACACACACACACACCAAAACCCCCAAAACCACACACACACACCCCACACACACCACACACACACCCCAAAAACATATATATAATATATATTTTAATATTATATTAATATATAATGATATTTGTGTATTGTATGTATGTATAACACACCACCACAACCCCCCAAACACACAAATTCATAATATATATATATTAAATATAATATAATATTATATATATAAATTATATATTATATAATATTTATATATGCACAATATAAACATAATTAATATATATATAATATATATATTATATATATTATATATAATAATATATATATATAAAATAAATATAATATATTATAAATATATATAAAAATTTATAAATATAAATTATATATATATTTAATAAAACAGACACACACAAAAACCCACACATCACACACAATACACACACACACACCCCCACACAAAATTTATATATTATATTTTTATAAAAATAATATTTTATATATTATAAATATATATACACACACACAATTTCCTACAAAATTATATATGTATATATATAATAATTTTATATTATATATATATATATATAATTATAAATTTATATACATATTATTTATACATTATAATTATTATATAATTAATATATATATATATATATTTTATAATATATTATATTATATGTATTTGTTGTTATGATATAATATTATATATATATTATATATATATAATATTATAATATATATAATATATATATATAATATATATATGCTATCATATATATTATATTTAAATATATATATATATATATATATATTAAAATTTTATATATAAAATTATTTATAATATTATAATATATA
>NC_051397.1:1422930-1427930 GCF_015228065.2 Penaeus monodon
ATAATAATAATAATAAACTCAAATAACTAATGAGTAAAAAAAAAAATAATCTCTTGAAGCAAAAGATGTAAAAGACGCGATTGGATTTATATCTTCGTCAGAATTACATGGAATTCTGACGAAAAGATAAATGCAAAAGCGATACTTACGGATCTTCCTTTATGAATCCATTCTCTCTCATTTATGCTTCTCCGATTTATAGCAAGGAACGTTTTGAAAGTCATTCTCCCTCTATCTTTATGTGTGTGCATATGTATACTACACACACATACAGATACACATGCATGAATTCACACACACACACACATATGTATATATATATATATATATATATATATATATATATATATATAATATATATATATATGCATATTTTATATATATTTTATATATATATTATATATATCATATATATATACTATATATATATATATATATATATATATATGTATGTATGTATATGTATACTATACACACACACACACATAGACACATAATGCAGGAATTCACACACACACACATACACACACACACACACACACACACACACACACACACACACACACACACAAACACACACGCATACACACACACACACACACACACACACACACACACACAAACACACACACACACACACACACACACACACACACACACACAAACACACACACACACACACACACACAGATATGTGAAAATGTAATAGAACAAATTTACGGTTTGGTTGCATCTTTACACTGTTACAAAAGATTCTAACTTCGGTTTTTGAGGGAAAAAAAGGGAAAAAGGAAAAGCAGAATTACTTCCACCAAGGTTCTTTGAAATCATACTCCTTTTTTTCTCTCTATTTCTTTTTATTTCCCCTTTTCCTGAGGATGGAGAAACAAACCCACACATTCACACGTTTGTAACCGAGAGGAAAGCTCCGCTCACTGTCTCTCTGTAAGCCAAGAAAATGGTGAACTGAAACGAGGGAGAGGGAGATGGAAGTGCGTGTGAAGTAGAGAAAAACAAAATAAAACAAAAGAAAATGTAAAAAAAGTAAAAGAAAGAAAAATGGGGGGAAGGACGTTAAGAAATAAACAAATATACAAATGGAAGAACAGAAAAGTTGAAATAAATGTGTAATGAGGTTTCTCTGATCAGGTTTACGAAAGGTTTGGTTAATGGGATCAAGACGTTATTAGGGAGGGTTATTTACATATCCGTCACGTTGAGATCCTTTGGCTCCCAGTGATGACGCTGTTAATACACTCTCTCTTGTAATGTGCCTCCTGTGTGTTTAGAATTAACAATCTTTATTACATCATAGGCTAACTAAATACTGATTACGGGATGGACGATTATCTCTGTTTGTTATCTAAGATCTAGAGATGTATATGTGTATATGCAATATGATGATGATATTGCAACGTGTTATTTTTAATACAGAAATCTAAATACCTTTCCTGGCAAGGATTCGACCCTTACTCTGCCAGGCTTACACGTACAGTTATGGTCCAAAAAGGGTTTCGAATGCATCTCTAATGTATTCTCTTTCTGTCTAATACATTTTTTTTGTCTCTCATACATCCAGATTCTCTCAAACATTTCCTTTTATTTCTCGTGCATTCCCTCTTTTCCCATGCATTCCTTTTCTCTCTCATGCCTCTCCTTCCTCTTACATGTTAAAAACTTAAAAAAAAAGTTTCGAAATCTGTCTCGAACGCTCGGATATTTCGGTCGCAAGGGTTTCGAAGCTCAAGGCACGGAACAACCCTTTCCCCGGGATCTTCCATAACGAGAGCAAGCAAACCACGCCACCAGAGGATTGTCGAAACAGGATCTGCACTAGCTTTTCGGAAACCACCCACGAGAGAACCGTACAGACAATCCCGTGACTGATTTAGAAATTGGTTGGTTGAGATGAATTCGGTTACACATAGGCTTTGCTAAATAACAGAAAAAAAGAACTAGATAACTGCAAGTGTCCTATTTTTTTTTTTGTACGATGGTTTCGATAGATGTCGCTGGCAACGGTACATAAACATGTTATAAGTCTATAGCTTATGTTATCATATCTTTTCTTTCTTATACCTTGATTTTCAAAAATCTGTCGAGAAAATCTAATAAATAAAATATAATATGTATAATTCGAATATTTTACATTCATTTCAGTATCTTTGAATCTTACCAAGTTACCAAGTTGATAAGTTAAGAGGGTGGGACAGAGCCTATGGGTACTTATGATTACTCTGATTATTCCAAAGAAAATCTAAAGGAAAAAGACAAATAAGTGGCTGAAGGAAGGGTAATATTGGACAGTTAATTCGCGTGTTAATAAAGTAGAATTTCTGAGAAAAGGTGGATAAAGAATTGTGTGTCTTTATATATGTATATATACACACATATTTATATTTTTATACATATCTATGTGTATATATTTATTTATTTATTTATATACTTACGCACTTACCACATACACTTACCATATCCACTCACACACACATAACCTTTAATGTATGGACATCCGTGGGTGTATCTGAGCGCTTTGAAAGCCTGACGTGTATATTCCGCCTCTCTCATCCGTATTTCCTTTTCCGCTTGCGATATTACACCTGCATTATTCTCTCTTCTCTCTCTCTCTCTCTCTCTCTCTCTCTCTCTCTCTCTCTCTCTCTCTCTCTCTCTCTCTCTCTCTCTTCTTCATCTTTCCGCCATTCGTTATTCATTTAGTTCGTCTGAATGTTATCCCTCACTTGCTAAAGCATAGCCCCCTCTTTTTCCTCTTCACTTCCCTTTCTCCACCTTGCACATCCACCTCCACCTCGCTCTCCACCTTTCACCTCCACCTCCACCTCGCTCTCCACCTTCCACCTCCACCTCGCTCTCCACCTTTCACCTCCACCTCCACCTCGCTCTCCACCTTTCACCTCCACCTCCACCTGTCTCCCTCCCTCCACCTCGCTCTCCACTTCACTCCACCTCGCTCTCCACTTTTCACATCCACTCCACCTCGCTCTCCACCTTTCACCTCCACCTCCACCTCGCTCTCCACTTTTCACCTCCACCTCCACCTCGCTCTCCACCTTTCACCTCCACCTCGCTCTCCACTTTTCACCTCCACCTCCACCTCGCTCTCCACTTTCACCTCCACCTCCACCTCGCTCTCCACCTCAGCCTCGCCAGTGGGTCTTCGCGTCCATCCTTCTCGGTGAATTATTTCTGGAAATATTGAGAGATACTTTGCCTCATTACGCGGGCCCGATATCGGTTCTGAACTGCGAGGTCGACAATGGTATTACAAACGACTTGCAACGCGGATATTGCATCGTTGAGGTGATTTGCATATCGTGTCGGTAATGCAGTTGTAAGATTACAGCGACTCTGATTGTAACGAGTCGTTTGTGCTTATTTAGAGACGAAAATGTTTAAGGATGAAATCTATGTTGGTAATACGGTTTATGTAAAATTACTTACATTTACTCATGTACGTTGCGTATGGGTTTGTACTGTACATTTATGTCCAGCTAGTATGCGTCGCGCGCGCGCGCGCGCGCGGCGCGGGTGTGTGTGTGTGTGTGTGTGTGTGTGTGTGTGTGTGTGTGCGTGCGTGCGTGCGTGCGTGTGCGTGTGCCTGTGCGTGTGCGTGTGCGTGTGTGTGTGCGTGTGAAGGAGCGAGCAAGCGTTCAAAGCGAAAGCTCCCGTTCTCTCTTTCTTCCCGTTTTCTTTGTGTCCATGCAAATGATAACACGATGTCTTCCATTTCGATTTTCAGCACTTTGATATCACGGTCACCGTCATCATCAAAGCGGACATCAGCGTGATTGACATCTGACGCTGGACATCAAAGAACTGGTGTGAGCAGCTTCCATATACTCGTATATAAGGGTATTATTTCTCTGAAGTCTAAAATTAGTATGGTGTGATGATTAGAACGTAAGATAGTGATTATAATGAATATGATGTTGGTGATAGTGATAGAAATGAAGATGATGATGATAGTGATAATAATAACAAGAATAATAAAGATACTGGCGATGGTGATGATGATGGATGGTGATGGTGATGGCGATGACGATGACGATGATGATAGTATTGACGATAAATATGATCATAAATAAAATCATAATTTCCCTACAAGTCTGCTTTGCACATGGCCCTTAAAGCCAGCTTGCCTCCGACAAGAATGGAGCTCTAAAGCGGATAGAATTGGCATTGTTGCATGCACGAGGATGAGGAAAATGGGGAAAACAGACATGCTTGACTTCCCGGAATAAAAAAGGTCTTGGAAGGGGGGGGGGATGTTCCGTGGATGGGGGGGGGGGGTCGTCTCCATCTGTCTGTCTGCTTACCTTTCTATCTGTCTATTCTTCTATATGTCAGCCCTCCTATCTATCTATCTTTCAGTCTATCCATCTGTATCTCTGTCTGTCTATCTATCGTCTGCCTGCCTGCCTCTCGATATATCTATCCATCTATCTACCTATCTATCTCTCCCTCTAGATATCTGTCAACCATTCATCTATCTGTCTATCTGTCTATCTATACATGCACACACACACACACACACACACACACACACACACACACACACACACACACACACACACACACACACACACACACACACACACACACACACACATATACATACATACATATATATATATATATATATATATATATATATATATATATATATATATATGCAAGCATGTACAGAACGAACTGAAGAGCCACCATTCAAACAGAAATTTGTAAATAAACATTTCAACACATCTGTTTATCTATCGTTCTATCTATCTCAGGGAGAGGGAGATATTACGAGGAAGTAGGAGGAACACCCAGAAAATGCATGAATAATCTGCAGCTATGCTTATAGATAGGTAAAAACATTGCAATTATTAACTCTGCCGGCCTCAGCACCCTACATACTTATATCACAAATACATCAAGAAGGGGAAAATAATGAAATAATAAGAGGGAGGATGATTTAGTGGGAAAGTTGAAACAGA
>NC_051397.1:1442930-1445430 GCF_015228065.2 Penaeus monodon
TCACCAAGAGCATATAACATGATAAACTACAATTAAGTTAATCAATGGTGTACAGGCGGTAAAATGAACTACCTAAAAAGAAAATATAGAAGAATAGATACAGAAAAAATATATACATGATATATATATATATATATATATAAAGTATATATATATATAAACAGATATATATAATATATATGATATAATATATGTATAATATATATAATAATTAATAATATATAATATATATATATATAATATATATATAATGTAATAATACATGTTTTTATATATTATAAATATTGATATACTATACTATATGGAGGGAAATGAGAGATGGAGAGAAAAGCGTAGAAGTAGAGATTGTAAGTAGAGAGAGAGAAGAGACCACATCATAATATAATAGAAAAAGATAAAGAAGTAATAAGATAATGAACGAAAGATAATAAAATATAGATATAGATAGAAAAAATAAATAATGATAACAATAATGATAATAATAATAATACTAATAAGAAATAATATAATGATACACAGAAAAAAAGAACGACAAATGAATCTTAGGTGAGACGGTAATTCCGCACCTCGCAACCGGGGCAGAGCTGTGGTTCTCAGTCGGTTTCCAGGCGGTCAGACGGGGAGCGGAGATGGTTGATCCTTGCTCCTGTGCGTGCCCGGGTTCGAGCGAAGAAGGAGAAGAAGAAGAGACGATAAATAGGAAACAGGCAAGTCTAAATCTTGTTGAGATGAACTAAAGTAACTTCAGTCTAAGTAGACGATAAAAAGGAAGTAATCAGACCTAAACCTTGATGAGAAATGAATTACATTCGTCAACTTAAGTCGACGATAAATAGGAAGTAAAACTTGATGAGAATTTATTTAATGAATAAACTTAAGTAGAAACAGGTAATCTTCCTTAGGTTGAAATCTTTGCTTTGATATCGGTGTGAAATCTGAGGCCAAGGGACACGCAGTCGTCTTTCAGGTGTATGATCCTAATGAATAACATGAACGGCGCATTAATTCATTAGGTAGGGATAATAACTGCTCATTCTATCCGTGAATTTGATATATGGAAGGAAAGCTGCAATGTGATGTTATTAGGCAGACGTCTTATGCAACCTCACTTCCCGTGATGATTATCATTTGTTTTTTATTATCATGATTATCATTATCATCATTATCATTGTCATTATGATCATCATCATTATAATTTAAATTATTATTACTATTATCATTATCATGATTATCATTATCATGATTATCATTATTACTATCATTATTATTATTATTATTATTATTATTATTATTACTATTAATATTGTTACGCCGACCGCCTCGTCTCTCTGCTACCAACACAAGGCAGGCTAGGCAGACGGCGTGTTATATACAGGGTCGTGAACACTGAACAGCTCCAAGAGGCACCGAACACCACAGCGTCCCAGAACACCAGGAGAGGAAACGCCACGTGGCGAGGCAGGGCACGAAGTAAACACAAAATGACAGTCTTTCCTTTATTTACATAAGTTATTTACCCGTACACTTTTCTATAGGCACAATACAGGGGGAAACCAGCATGTCACACTGCACGATACAGCTTATAACAGGGCAACACAAAGTTATATCAGGTCACAAGGGCACACACGAGGTCTTCACAGGAGCAGCACCCAACCCCGTCTTCTGGCTTGTTCCTCCGCTCCTCCGCTCACAGCCCGCTGCGTCATGTTTGCCCAGGTCCCTTCATGTTAACACATGTTTCACACAGAGACAAAGACCCACTGGCGTAGCAATATCATTATCATTATCATTATTATCATCATTATTATTATTTTCATTATTATCATCACTATTATTATTACCATTATCATCATTACTATCATCACTAGTTATTTGTCTAATCGGTAAGTGAGGCCTGTGTTTGATGGCGTTCCCAGGTTCGATTCTATCCGCGTGATATGTAATAGCTTGAGTTATTAGGTTTTCCAAGAGAGGAGGGAAGCCATACGAAGAGAAGGGAGAAGGAGAGGGGGACGCTTTTAAAGTGTTTGAAAAACAAAAAACAAAAAACAAAACAAAATAAAAAAATGAATAAAAAAATAAATGGTATAATGACACGAGAGAAGCTGGCATCTGAATGAGATAAATGATTCGAAAACAGACGTAGACGTAGACACATATACGCACAGTTCCACATGCTCACATTCCCCTCTCTCCCTCTCCCTCTCCCCACCCCTCCTCAACACTCCTTCCCCCTCCTTTCTCCCTCCAACTTGCCCATCACCCCCCCCCCCTTTCAACACTCCCTCTGCCTCCTCTCCTTCCTCCCCGTCCCCCCCCCTCCCTCCTCCTAAACACTCTCAGCTTCCCATGCTCGAGGCTTGTCCCAGAGAGACAGACTGATGGAAAAGGCCTTTCATCGTGCATGGATTTCCTTTTAGGATCATTCTGTGCTTTACCTTCCTTGGGCGTGCTTCCTTGCTTATTTGTTTTGTTGTTTGTCTCCTCGTTTGCCTGTTTT
>NC_051397.1:1472930-1482930 GCF_015228065.2 Penaeus monodon
CCCCCCCCCTCTTCCCTACCCCTCTTCCACGCAACCCCTTCCCTCTCTCATTCTCTCCCTCTCTGTCTATCTTTCCTCTCTGTTTCTGTCTCTCTCCCTCTCCCTTTTCATATTCCTCTCCTTCTCCCTCTCCTTTTTTCTCTCCCTTTCCCTCTCGCTCTCCCTCTCCCTTTTCCTCTCCCCCACTCCCTTCCCCTCTCCTCCCCTCTCGCTCTCCCCTTCCTTCTCCATCTCCCGTTCTATCCCTCTCATCCACTTCTCCTCCCTCCCCCCCACTCCTCTCTCCCCAACTACCAACAGTCACAACAATACTATATTGAAAGAGTAAAACGAAAAAAATCAATAAGCAATAACTGATTTCTGTTTGATATAAACTCGCACACATATAGACACAGAAAAAAATGAATGGGACAGGCATGTGTGTGTGTGTGTATTTACTGTCCTTTATGTGTGTGCCTGTGTGCCCGTGTATTCGATTTTATGTTTGTATTTACACTCAAAAGAGAGTATATTCCTCATATATATATAGTCGTATATATCCAGTATGTGTATGCGTGTTTGTATCCATGTTTGCGTGTGCGTGGTTGTTTGCGCATGTGCGTATGCGTGTCTGTGTCTCTGTGCGTGTAACATTTGTGATATGGTACCTGTAGATTCGTGTTTGTGTGTGTGTGTGTGTTTTGGTGTGTGTGTGTGTGTGTGTGTGTGTGTGTGTGTGTGTGTGTGTGTGTGTGTGTGTGTGTGTGTGTGTGTGTGAGTGTGCGTGTATCTCTGTCTGTGTGTCTGTGTGCGCGTGCATGTTTCTCTGTCTTTGTTTGTACGTATCCGTGTTTGCATGCGTGTCTGTCCACCCGTATCTAAACCGTCCGGGCACATTCATGCTATAATATTCCCTCTCCCACGCCCACAATCCGAACGCCATTCCAGCAGACGCCGCCCACAAGGAACGCATGACTTAGGACTGTCACCTGCCACACTCCAAAACCCTTTTATGATTTTAAAGTCGACTCCTTTCTTGCGTGGGCCATAAAGTAGGGATTGGAATGGGAAGCAGAGGATTTGCGCCGTGACCTGAGACGGGGGGACATGACCATCCTTCAGCCTCGTAAGTACGTGGGTCAGGAAGGGGTTTTATGGAGGGGGGGGGGGAAGAGGAGGAGGAAGGGGGGATGGGGGGGGAGGTGCTAAAGGTGAAGAGAGAGATGGGGGAGAAGGTTGGGGAGGAGGAGGACGGGGGAAGCGACGGGGGTGGATGAGGTGGGAAGATGGAGGGAGGGAAGGGACGGAAGGGAGGGAGGGAGGGATGGAGAAAGGGAGGGGAGGGAAGGAAGGGAGGAGAGGGAGAGAGAGATGGGTGCAGGGAAGGAAGGAGAGGGAGGAGGACAAGGAGAGGAGAAGGGAGGGGGAGAGAGGGAGGCTGCCTGGGGAGTGGAGAAGGGAGGGGGGGAGGGGGGAGATGGCTTGGGAAGAAGGGATCAGGTTGGGGTAAAAATGAAAGAAAGTTTCTTGCTCTTTTCTTGAGGGAAAAGTAATCTATGAATTCTTTTTATTTGCTATGAACTTTTGTCGTTTGGAATTACATATACGCAGCTCACACACAAATGTTCACGCTCAGACATGCATTCATGCATTCACACACGCTCACACATATACGCACAGACAAACAAAAAGACACAGACACATACTCTCTTTATCGCTTTTTCACCCCCTCCCTCTCTCTCTCTCTCTCTCTCTCTCTCTCTCTCATCTCTCTCTCTCTCATCTCTCTCTCTCTCTCTCTCTCTCCCTCTCTCTCTACCTTCCACACACACGCTGACAGACACCACCACACCTCTCTTATCGCACCCCCCCACCCCATCTCTCTCCTCTCTCTCTCTCTCTCTCCTTTCTCTCTCTCTTTCACACACACACACGCACGGACACACACACACACACACACACATAAACCAACGCACACAAACACACTCACAGCACACCACACACAACACACACACACAACCACACACACAACACACCACACACAACACACACACACACACACACACACACACACACACACACACACACACACACACACACACACATACACAAACAAACAACCCTCGTTCAGATTATGTTTGCAATATGCAATATTTCTCAGCCCAAGATTACTGACACAAAAGTCCTTTTTATGTGACCCATTATTCCTGTTATGTATTTCGCAGTCTCTGACCCGGACAATCGACCAATCTTTTCGTGCCAAACGGACTTTTCATGACCAAGATGCATTACTTACTAATGTAAACAGTTTTAAAGCACAGGAAGAGGGGGAGGAGGAGGAGGAGAGGGGAGGAGGAGGAGGAGGAGGAGGAGAGGAGGAGGAGGAGGAGGAGGAGAAATGGGGGGAGAATGGGGGGTAGGCGGGGGAGGTGGAAGAGAAGGAGGGGAGGGGGGTAGGAAGAGAGGAAGTGGGAGAGGGAGGAGGAGGAGGAAGAGAGGAAGGAGGAGGGGAGGAGGAGGAGGAGGAGGAAGAGGAGGAGGAGGAGGAGGAGGAGAAAAGAGGAGGAGGAGGAGGAGGAGAAGAAGGAGGAGGAGAAGAAGGAGGAGGAGGAGAAGGAGAAGAAGAAGAAGAAGAAGAAGAAGAAGAAGAAGAAGAAGAAGAAGAAGAAGAAGAAGGAGATGGAGAAGGAAGAAGAAGAAGAAGAAGGAGATGGAGAAAGAGAGAAATCTAGATTATCGAAGAAGAAAAATGAAAGACAAGAGGGCGAAAGAGAAGAAATGTAAAAGAAAAAGGAAAAAAAAGTGAAGAAGTAATAGCAATAACAACAAAATAAAGAACGAGAACAAAGAAAGACAAAGAACAGAAGAACAACAACACAGGAAAAGAACAAAAATCCTAGGCCAAAAAAATAAAAAGAAAAAAAAGAAAGAAAGATAAAAACAACAACAAGACACAGCAAGAAAAAAAACAACAACAAACAGACAAACCAGGAAATTAAAACGGAATCACGCAGCCCCAACCAATAACCCCTCGAGACCCAGAAATCACAAGACCTTCGGCAGTGCATAACGCAGCGCAAGAGACCCATCTGCAGCGATATCACACGAGGCTCCCCGCGCGCCGGCCCGACGGGGCAAGAGCTCGGGATTTCGAGATTTGTGCGTCGGGGTCGCCGCCCCCTCAGCCCGGTCCCCTCCCTCGCTCGCATTCCTCTCGTTCATTTGCTGCTTTTTGTCGTGTTTCTTTCGTTTTCTTTCGTTAATTTTTTTGTTGTTGTGTTTCTTTCGTTTTCTTTATTTTTTGTTGTTTTTTTGTCGTGTTTTCTTTCTTTCATTTGCTGTTTTTTGTCGTGTTTCTTTTACTTTCTTTTATTCATTTGTTGTTGTTATTATTATTTTTGTCGTGTTTCTTTAAATTTCTTTCTTTTCTTTCATTCACTTGTTACTATTTTTTTGTCTTGTTTACTTGACTTTCTTTCATTCATTTGTTGTTATTATTATTTTTTGTCATGTTTCCTTTTTTCACTCATTTGTTGTTGTTATAGTTTATTTTTCGTGTTTCTTTCTTTTCTTTCATTCATTTGTTTTTTGTTATTATTATTTTTTATGTTTTGTTTTGTTGTCATGTTTCTTTCTTTTCTTTCATTTATTTTTATTATTACTATTATTATTATTATTTATTTTTCTTGTCATGTTTCTTTCTTTCTCCCTTTTAATTATCTTTGGCATTTTTTGGCATTCTTCTTTCTCTTTTTCTATATATTTCTTTGTTTTGCCAAAGTTCTTTCTTTCTTTTTTATAATTTTTTCCCTCTTTCTTCTTTCTCTCTTTTTTGATGCAGTATATACATTTCGTTATCTTCTTTCTTTTCCCCTTCCTCTTCTATGCCCAGACTTCTTCCCACCATCTCCCGTTCCTCTCAATTCCTCTCTTCCCCTCATCCTTCCCTCCTTCCTCTCTTCCCCTCATCCTTCCCTCCTTCCTCTCTTCCCCTCATCCTTCCCTCCTACCTCTCTTCCCCCTTCGCTCTATCAGATCTCCATGCTGCCGAATGTTTCTCCTGCTCGAGAGTGGGCGTTGCGGCATTCGCTCGCTCCTTTAACGTTATATTAGTCGGCTCTCCTTCCTCCTCCTTCTTCTCTTCCTCTTCTTCTTCTGCTTTTTCTTTTTCTCTTTTCTTGTTTTTCCTCTTCCTCGTTCTCTTCTTCGTTCTCTTCTTCGATCTCTTCCTCCTGTTCTTTCTCCTCGTCCTCTTTCTTTTCCTCCTCCTCCTCCTCTTCCACCTCTTCTTCTTCTTCTTCTTCTTCTTCTTCTTCTTCTTCTTCTTCTTCTTCTTCTTCTTCTTCTTCTTCTTCTTCTTCTTCTTCTCCTCCTCCTCCTCCTCCTCCTCCTCCTCCTCCTCCTCCTCCTCCACCACCACCACCACCTCTTCCTCCCCCTCTTCCACCTCTTCTTCTTCCTCCTCTTCTTCCTCCTCCTCTCTCCCGTCCATCCGCATGTGAATTGTTTTGTGAATATTAACGCCTTGCTTTTTCCAATAACCGTGTTCCGGCTTCTGGTGATGTGTTGCTTGTCTTATTTCTGTCCGGTCACTTGTTTTTGTCTCGTTTTGTCTTTGCGCGAGGGTTGCGAAATACTATTTGTTGAATGTATGTTTGTCATTGCTCTTGTGTTACTCTCACAGTGTAGTGGGATATTTTAGAAATTATGATGGTGGCAGTGGTTTTATCAATAAAAATAATAGTTAAAAAAATATCATTATCATTGTAGTTATTACTATTAGTGTTGTTAATGATTATTATTATTGGTATTATTATTAATGATCCTTGCTGTGACCAATGTCATTTACAGTTGCTATCATTGTACATTTACATTCATCACTATCATCATTCTTATCATCATCTCTCCTATAATCTGCATCATTTTACCAGTAATACTTACGTATCCGAACAGCCTTGTCTTCTGCGATTCGAACATCCCTACGGTTCACTTTCTACGACTTTCACAAAAACCTCAAGGAAAGAACAAGCCGACATATTTTCCCTTTTCATCTGCAACATCATTAACTTATTATCTTATATCACTCTTAATCAACGCTTATCACTAACGAAACTATCATCCTCATCACGAAATGATTCTCATCTTTCGAAATAATCATAATGAAATAAGATAAGGTAATCTACATAATTAATTGGATGATAATGATAATAACGATGCGGAAGAAAATCCACTGATAGATAGCGGAGACGGAACTAAATCCTAGTTAATGATTCATAATTTTCTTCGCGTGATCTAAGATATCATTATTAGGTCGGATTTAGATAGAGGAAATTTCGTGAACAATTACGCGGGCAGATGGTACATTTTTATGTTAATATCATCATTGTTTATTATTATTATTATTATTATTATCATTATTATTATTGTTGTAGTTGTTGTTATTATTTTTATTGTTATTATTATTTTTATAATCATAATAAACATTATTATTATTATTATTATTATTATTACTATTATTATTATTATTATTATTATTATTATTATTATTATCATTATCATTATTATCATAACTATTATTATTGTTATCATTATTATCATCATCATTACTATCATTACTATTTTTACCATTATCATTATCATCATTACCGTTCTTTTTTCTTATTATTACCCGCTCGCTCGGTGGCACTCATAGTTAACAAGCGCTGGCACTCGCTCTATACTACTATCTTTCTCGCGCCAGCCTCAGCTGACTGAATGAACACTAATAGAGATGTTGGTGATAACAATGTCAGTAATGGGAATAGTAGCATATAATGATAATGATAAAAATCTATAGTGTTGATTATAGCTTTTATTAGGAATCGTTGCAGTTGCAGCGGCATTAGCACTATAGGTGTCATTGGCTAAATGAATAAACAGTATTATTATTATCACTTTTACAGTCATAATGATACCTATAGAAAATAAATAACAGTAATGACAATGATAATGATGTTCATTTTTGTATGGTTTCATTATCATTGCTGAAAATACCATTATTGACTAATAATTATTTCCGATACTGTGTATATATCTTTTTCTGTTATCTTTTTGCTATTGCTACTATGGTTATTGTTTTTACCAATTTTCCCCGTACCTATCATAACTGTTATAGTGATATAAATTGTGATTATGACCATCAGTAATGTTATCATTATTTTCAAGGTATTATTACCAACGTTCCAACTATCACTACTACCGGCATCACCATAATTAATGTCTAAGAGTTAAATAATAAGCTTTTATCATTCAGGGAATATAACACTACGCTAGTATGAAATCGTGCTAGTGGATATTATGATAACAATAAAAATTATATAGTGCAATGTCCTACCTTGAACTAAGTGGACAGTAGAGAAGTAATATTTATCTCTAGTGTAATTTTTGCAAGTTCTCTTGATACCAATTATTGAAGTCCGTCATTTCGGTTTAAAAAGGCTATTTAAACTCTTGTCTTCGTTATCCGGACGGCAATTTCTTCATTATTCCCACACGATAAAACGAAACGAAACAATAAAAACAAAACATAAAAAAAGTTAGTCCTACTCATGAAATTAACATTCCTGTTCATTTATTGATGATCGTATCTGCTCAAACTTTTGAAGCGGTGAAAAAAAAATAAAAATAAAATAAAAAGGAATTTCCACCAAATATCTTCGATCTTAAAATTGATAGAAGCCTCCCTCTAAAGTCACTTAAAAAAAGTTGAACGCAAAATTCTACGTTTTTAGCGAGACGATAAAACCAAAACAGTTCTCAAGTTGCCATTTTGGGAAGGCTGATGTGTTAAAAGTTTCACAAGCGCCGGCAAGTATAAAATGAGGTGGAGAGAAGGAGAGAGAGAGAGAGAGAGAGAGATAGAGAGAAAGAGAGAGAGAGAGAGAGAGAGAGAGAGAGAGAGAGAGAGAGAGAGGAGAGAGAGAGAGGAGAGAGAGAGAGGAGAGAGAGAGAGAGAGAGAGAGACGAGGAGGAGGAGGAGAGAGAGAAGAGAGAGAGAGAGAGAGAGAGAGGAGAGAGAGAGAGAGAGAGAGAGAGAGAGAGAGAGAGAGAGAGAGAGATGGATGGATGAATGGGCAGACAGACAGATAGATAGATGGATAGATAAATAGATAGATGGATAGATAGATAAATAGCTGATAGAAAGAAAGACAGACAGATAGACAGATAGATCGAAATATTGATAAAGATAGAGAGAGAAATAAGAAAGAAAAGAAAAAAAGAAAATGGGTGATTTTTTTTTGTGGCGAGCAGAAGAGGCGCATAAGGGGTTGTCATGGTGACAGAGAAAAGCAAAGGCTTATTTTAAACGCAGAATATTGACTCATTTAGGCAAGGATAGTTACATCCTTTCGAATTCATATCTCTACGTATGTATAGGCCTCTATGTCTCTCATTGGTATAATGTAAATATACACATATAGGTATATATTTGTTACATGTGAATTTATTTTTCATCATTCTCATTCTCACTGACCTACTTATCTGTCTGTCTATATACTTTGTTGTTTGCCTGTTTATTGCTGTCTGTTTGTCTTACCTTTTTATTTATCTGTCTATCTCTATGTCGGATCTTCTGCCATGCTTTTCCGGGCTAAACCTTCACCTTTGGTCGTAAAAAATAAAATGAAATAAAAAAGGTAATGACGTTACAGAGAGAGAGAGAGAGAGAGAGAGAGAGAGAGAGAGAGAGAGAGAGAGAGAGAGAGAGAGAGAGAGAGAGAGAGAGAGAGAAAAAGAAAACGCACCCTCAAAAAATAAAGAAAAAAGGGAAAAGGCAAAAGAAAACAAAACAGATTAATAAAAAATACACAAAAAACAACAACGGAAAATAAAGATCGCAAACAAAAGCAGACAACGGCAGTAACAACCTCCCGCCCCCCCCAAAAAAAACAAACAAACAAAAAAACGCATTATTCTTCCTTCTTGCGCGTTACGTAATTATCCGAAACAGAAAAATGTTTTCCTAGCCTAAGACCTGTACCCCCCCCCCCACCCGCCGCCCCCCAAGATAACTTTCATGATTCATTATGTATGTGAAAAAAAGTGTTTGCTGCCTTCACGCTTTAGAGGCAACACCTTTTTTCGGGTTATTTGTTGTGTTTACTGGATATCAAGTGAAACAATACAAATAAGAAAAGATAGATAGATCGATAGATAGACAGACAGACAGAGAGATAGATAGATAGATAGAGAGAGAGAGAGAGAGAGAGAGAGAGAGAGAGAGAGAGAGAGAGAGAGAGAGAGAGAGAGAGAGAGAGAATGCGGATCCAATCACGATATGACGATGATACTGTACATGAAATCTCTTCAACAACACATCATTCCGTCTTATGGCCAACAAGGAGAGAAAACACAAACAAAAGAACCTTTAACTTAATAACTAGTTTCGATACAGAAACGAACACGATATCACTGGAGGAAATTCAACACACGACCGGGCTGTAAATAAATCGCATGACTTAATGATCCCACTCTATAATTACCTTCTATGTGATGAATGGGCTCCGGAAGGATATCCTGATGTAGGATTATGAGATACCACAAAGGGATCAATTTGGAGTTTGATGATATAAGGAACCAACGGGTCAGAGGAGATCTGAGAAGAAATTTCATCCCGAATAAAGAATATGATAATCATAATATCTTAATTCGTATGTCTGTAAATACAGGACAAGTCGAATGAAAAAAGAGATAAATAGTAGGTCGGATTAAAAGAAAAGAAAACAAAATAAAACAAATGATAACAAATAGATAAAAAGAGAGAGAGAGAGGGATAAAAATCCTTAATCCATTTTTTTTGTCGTTTTATGCTTCTGTATATTTTTGTGTGCAGTTGGGGGGATGGTAAGCAGTAATTACGATCCATTAGGACAGAAGGCAATTAAAGGATTCAGTAATTACATTTGGAAAGTTATTAAACAGGTTTTCGTATACACGTGGAATGCAGTACTCCAATAATAAAAATACGGAAGGCTTTCAAAGAGCAAAAGTTTAATACAACAGCAAAACTTTGCATGGTAATCTCCACAGGATTATGCAAAGGATAATAGGAAGAAAAGAAAAAGTAGAAAAAGCAGAGAAAGGAGGTGAGAAAAAAGAGCGGACGAGAAGGAGGGGGAGAGGAGAGAGAAAGAGAGAGGAGAGGGGGAGAGAGGAGGAGGAGGAGGAGGAGAAGAGGAGGGAGGAGGAAGACGAGGAGGAGGAGGAGGAGGAAGAAGGAAGAGAGAAGAAGAAGGAGAAGAAGAAGAAGAAGAAGAAGAAGAAGAAGAAGAGGAGGGGAATGGAGGGGAATAGTGGAGGAGGACGAAGAAAAAGAAGAAGAAAGAAAGAAAAAGAGAAGGAAAGAAGAAAAGGAAATTAAGAAAAAGAAAAAAAAAGAAAAGGGGAGAAGAAGGCGTAGGAAAGGAGAAGGAAGAACGAGAAAAAGGAAAAGGAGGCAAGAAGAAAGGAGCAGAAAAAAGGAAGAACGAAGAAATGGAATAGGAAGAGGAAGAAAGAGAAAAATGAACTGGAAAAGGGTAAGGAGGAAAGAGAAGAAAAATATGAAGAAGTAGAGAGAAGAGAAAGAAAGTAAAAAATAAAAGAAATGAAAAAAAAGGAAAGACTTAAAAAAGAGAAGAGACAGACATAAAAGTAAACAACAACAAGGAAGCAAAAAAACAAAAGAACCCAAAAAGCCCCCCCCCCAAAAAAAAAAAAAAAAATGAACAGCAGGAAAACGAAAGAAGCGAGGAAAAAGAAAAGAAAAGAACATGAAAAACACCATGATATACTGGAGTCATTGAAGTCATACCCCGACGCCGTTTTCAACTCGGGCGCCGTTGGTCACTGCCCGCCGGATTTTGGTTCCCGTTTCGTTTGTTATTATTGTTTTTATCATTATTATCGCTGCTGTTGCTACTGTTATTGTTCTTATTGTGATAGCTATAATAACAATTCTTGTACTGTTCTTATTGTGATAGCTATAATAACAATTGTTGTA
>NC_051397.1:1487930-1495430 GCF_015228065.2 Penaeus monodon
AATCCTCACCGCTGCAAACTACCCCCCTTCAAGACTACCTCCTCCGTGTCCGCTGCTGAGAAACTTGACCATTCGGGGAGCGGTTTCAAACTGCCCTTTTCAAAGTCTCGCAGAACTACCTTTCCAACCCTTTTGCCCGGCAGCTATCTGACTACTCGTGGTGAAGGATTTCTGGTGTAAAAGTTTTCCTGAAATCCCCGCGGGCGCTGGGTGAAGTGTGGTTGGCGAGAGAATTCGTTTTTTAGCCCGGCGACTCTCTCCCGCGGATCCAGGCATGGGATAGGATAATGCACCCTATTATCTTTTCCCATTATACGATAGGGAAGCGCATCATGCCATCGTAGTGTTGGTGAAATTCGCCGGATATTTTTTGGGGGTCCTGGAGAAACCAAAATTCTTTATTCTAAATCCCAATTTTTTTCTTTTATTACTTTCTTTGGTCCCAATTTTTTTTTTCCGGATTTTTAAAAACCAAAAAATTTTTCTTTGCCCAAATATGAAAAAATTTTAATTTTTTTTTTTTTTTTTTAAAAAAATTTTTTTTCCCAAAAGGAAAATTTTTTCCGGGCCCCCCCTTTTTTTCCCCCCGCCTTTCGTTTTTTTTTTTTCTTTTTTTTTTTTTTTTTTCCCCCCCTCCCCTCCCCCCCCCCCCCCCCCCCCCCCCCCCCCCCCCCCCCCCCCCCCCCCCCCCCCCCCCCCCCCCCCCCCCCCCCCCCCCCCCCCCCCCCCCCCCCCCCCCTTTTTTTTTTTTTTTTTTTTTTTTTTTTTTTTTTTTTTTTTTTTTTTTTTTTTTTTTTTTTTTTTTTTTTTTTTTTTTTTTTTTTTTTTTTTTTTTTTTTTTTTTTTTTTTTTTTTTTTCAAAACTCCTCTTCCTTCTCCTCTTCCTCTCTCTCCCCCTCTCTCTCTCTCTTCTCTCTCTCGTCTCCTCCCCCCTCTCATCTCTTTCCCTCCCTCTCCTCTCTCTCTCTCTCTCTTTTCCTCTTTCTCTCTCTCTCTCCTCTCTCTCTCCTCTCCCCCTTCTCTCTCTCTCCTCTCTCCTTCTTTTTCTTCTCTCTTCTCTCTCTCTCCTCCTCCTCTCCCCCCTCTTCTCTCTCCCCCTTCTCTCTCTCTCTCTCTCTCTCCTCTCTCTCTCTCTCCTCTCTCTCTCTCTCTCTCTCTCTCTCTCTCGCTCTCTCTCTTCATCTTCCCGTTCTTCGCCTTCATTAAAAACTTAGGTCGAAATACTTATGCCAGTCAAAGCGTGCCTCTTGTGAATATCTTGTAGGATTTTATTTCATGTTTGTGCTGTAATGGGAAAGGAAGAGCTGCTTCTCGTTTGCTTCCTGGAAGCTACTGCCAAAACAGCAACCCTGATTTTAAGAAGAAAAGTGTAAAAATAAATAAATAAATAAAATAAAAGAAGGGAAAAAAGGAAAAGAAAGAAAGAAGAAAAGAAAAAGAGATATTTTTTATCATAATCAGATGAAAAAAGATTAATTTTAGAACGAAATGAATTGGAAAAAAAATGATGAAAGATGCATCGTATCACATATAAATTCGACAACCTTAAAGTATTTGATTTCAGAGACTATGGTGCTAAGGTTTACAGATACAGAAAACAACAACAACAAAAACAGATGAGGCATGATAAAAACTGTAATGCAGTCGATCACAAACATCTTGCCAAACTGTGCAAATATTGAAAAACCTTTGATGCACTTAATTTCGGAAAAAAAAACGAATGACAGGTGACGTTTAAAGATTACAGATAAGAAAAAGTTTGGGAAAAAAAACAAAATTTGCAAGATCGCTGATAATGGACATCGTGTCAGTGTAAAAACAGACGATCACATTACCCATTCTTATATCACGTTCGTCAACAATGAAGGGCGCAGGACAGTGCTAAGTGGAAGGCTTATAAGCTATTGCTAACACAGGCTACCCGTAGAATCTGTGGGTCGAAGCTATGAGTCATTATACGTGGGACCAAGTTGTTATTATCATTATCTTCATCGTCGTTGTTATCATTATCATTATTATTATCATAATCATTATCGTCATCATCGTCATCTTCCTTATTATCATTGCTATTATTATAGTTATCATTATCATTATTATTACTATTTCCCTTATCCTTATCATCATTATTTTATCATGACCATCATTATTATCATTATTATTATCATGACCATCATTATTATCATTATTATTATCATCATTGTTACCCTCCTCCTCCTCCTCCTCCTCATCCTCATCCTCATCATCCTCATCATCATTATCATCATCATTTTCTTGATTATCATCATTGTTATTATTATTGTTATTGTTATTATTATTACTTTTATTATTATTATGCGTACATTACCATTATCATTATCATTATCTTTCTTATTCTTATTTTCATTATCATTATTGTTATTGACCACAATTACTACTTTTACAATCACTATCATAGAAAAGCGGGAACCACGTCTACACCAACAACAATAACAATTATCAATGTGGATGATAATGATAAGTATAAAAAATATTTTGTGATAAAGATTAATAATAATAAGAAGAATGATAATTGTAACGAAGATATTAATGATAACAAAATGCTAATAACTTTGTTGATGAATACAGATACAGATGATACTGAGAGTGATAAAAATAAAAATTATAACAATATCAGAGCAAGAACAAAACAAACGACAAGGAATATGTTTATAATGATGACATTAACAACAACAATAAAAAATGAGGATAAAACTGGGTGATGATAACGATGATAATTATCGTAATGATCCCGATCATGGTGATAATTATAACAAAGATAATAACAACTGCTAAAATGGTAATGTTAATAATAATAATGATAATAACAATAATAATGATAATAACAATAATAATTATACTGATATCAATAATAACATTGATAATAATGTTGATCTTAATGATAATACTAATCACAAGAAATATAAAAAGATAACCGAAAAAAGAAAAAAGAAACAAAAAGATAAAACAAAATATTTATAATATAATTATAATCATACTACAACTCCAACTAACGAAAATATAAGAAAGAGAATAAGCGCGAAAAAAGAAAAGAAAGGACAAAACAAAAAACAAACAAACAAAAAAAAAATCAATAAGATAAGAACCTGGAGAAGGAGAATAACAAAAAAAGAGAAAAAAAAATTATATTCCCGACGTATGAATGACAAAAATGATAAGAAGATGATTTTCCTGATCATTTTTTACTCGAATCTTTCTCCTGAATTTTCTTTCTTCAGCTGCAGATGCTGGCGAGGAAAAAAAGGGAGAAAAGAGAGTTGAGAAGATAAGAGAGAGAGAGAAGAAGAGAGAGAGAGGAGAGAAGAAAGAGAGAGAGAGAGAAGAGAGAAGAGAATAGAGAAGAGAGGAGAGAGAGAGAGAGAGAGAGAGAGAGAGAGAGAGAGAGAGAGAGAGAGAGAGAGAGAGAGAGAGAGAGAGAGAGAAGGAGGTGGGGAGGCAGGTAAAGATAGGGGGGAGGCAGGTAAATAGGGAGATGGAGGAGGAGGGAGAAAGAGAGAGGGAGGGGGATAGAGACAGAGGTGGAGATAGAGATAGAGATGGAGACGGAGATGAAAATGGATATGGAGACGGAGATGAAGATGGAAATATGGATAAAGAGAGAAAACAGAGACGCAAGAGAAAGAGGGAGAATAAAAAGGAGGAGAACTCCCTTCCCCCCACCCACCCCAAAAAAAAAAAAAAAAAAAAAAAGTAAAAAAAAGATAAAAAAAGAAGTAAAAAAAAGATAAAAAAAAGTAAAAAAAAAAAAAAAAATCTCCGCCTGGCTCTCCCGCCCACTTCAGCTTTAACGGAAATCTTATATCAGGCTCCGTTGAATTAAATCCTTCGGCGCAACTGACACAATGTTCGCGTCGTATTAACTATCGGTGGATTGGAAGCTGAATGGGCGGTGCGGGAGAAGGAGGGGGGGAGGGGGAGACGGAGGGAGGGGATGAAGGGGTGGGAGGGGGGTAAGAGGAAGGGGGGTGAGGGAGGGGATGGGGAGGAGAGAGATGAGAGAGTGTTTTTTTTGTCTTTTTTTTATCTCTCTTCTTCCTTTTCTTTCACTTCCATTAGTCAACGGAAATAGCCAAGTTAAGCCTTCCTTCCTCTCCCTCCGTCCCTCGCTCCCTCCCTCCCTCTTTCCATTGACTCCCCTGTTTTCTACCTCCTCTCCCTTCCATCTCTCTTCCACCCTCCCTCCTTCTTCTCCCTCCCCCTCTTCCTCCCATTATCTCGTCTCTTCCTCCTCTCCTCCCTCACTTTCTCCCTCTCTCCTTCCTCTTCTCCCTCCCATTATCTCTCCTCTCCTCCCTCTCTCCCTCCCATTATCTCTCCTCCCTCACTTTCTCCCTCTCCCTCCCTTTCTCCATCCTGCTCTCCCTCCTCTCCTCTCTCTCTCCTCCTCTCCCCCCCATTATCTCTCCTCTCCCTCCTCTCCTCCCTCCCTCTCTCCCTCTCCAAAGCAGACGATGAATCCCGGGTCACTGCCTATCTAAATTTGACAGATTATGAGGATTTCCACGTAGCCAATAACTTCTGTAGTTTTTATTATTTATATTATTATTATTTTTTTATCATCGTTATTATTTTTTAAGCAGGATTCGCCCGCTTTCGATAGCAATATATCCTCTTTAAAAGGTGGGAAGGGTGGGTGTTTCTTTTCTCTCTCTCTCTTTCTTTTTGTGTCTCCTTTTCCTTTTCGTTCATTTTCATTTAGTCAGCGTAAATAGATGGGCTCTCTCTCTCTCTCTCTCTCTCTCTCTCTCTCTCTCTCTCTCTCTCTCTCTCTCTCTCTCTCTCCCTCTGCGTGTTTTTGTCTTTCTGTCTATTCCACTCTCATTTCTTTCCTTATCAATTTTTCTGTGTACGTAAAGTGTGCATACATACATTCGCATAAATCTACAGTCACAGAAACACACACACATATATTGCACATATATCCAAATCAATACATCTATCCAATTAACCACCCACTCACCCGGCCATCCACCCACCCACCCATACATCCACCCACCGAACCACCCATAAACCCACCCACGCACCCACCCATCCATACGTGCATTAATCCATACGTACATTCACACAGACCTACACCATGATAGAACATAACACTGTCTCGCCTGATAACCTCTCTTTTCTTTTAACAATTCTAACAATCAAAACATCACGCTATGCAGTGTTGTGATCATGTGGATCGATAATCAGCTGATTGTACTTTACACGCAGTGGAAGGCAGGAACCTAAGAGAGGTTTTCAAGAGAGAAGGGGACAGGAAGAGAGAGAGAGAGAGAGAGAGAGAGAGAGAGAGAGAGAGAGAGAGAGAGAGAGAGAGAGAGAGAAAAGGGAGTGGGAGATGAAGAAAAGGAGGAGGAGAGAGATAGATAAATAGATACAGAGAGTGAGCAGGAATGGTTGAATATGTGTGAAATAAAGAGAAAGAGAGAGGGATGGAGAGGGAGTGAATGATGGGGAGAAAGATATATATATATATATATATATATATATATATATATATATATATATATATATATATCGAAAGAGAGAGAGAGAGGAAAAAGAGAGAGAGAGAGAGAGAGAGAGAGAGAGAGAGAGAGAGAGAGAGAGAGAGAGAGAGAGAGAGAGAGAGAGAGAGAGAGAGAGAGAGAGAGAGAGAGAGAGAGAGAGAGAGAGAGAGAGAGAGAGAGAGAGAGAGAGAGAGAGGGAGCATATCAAACATACAATTACAACTCCTCTTTTCTTTGAGCATCATAAACAAAGAAAGAAAGAAAGAAAGAAAGAAAGAAAGAAAGAAAGAAAGAAAGAAAATATATATAATGAAAAATAAGAATTAACACAAACAAAAGCTTAGTAAACGTTATATTAGGCCGATCTAAACATAGACAGTGTGATGTATTAATATAATATTATCACAATAATAGCAACAGCTGTGAAGGTTGAAAATAGTGGTTTAAGAATAACCTCTTTCATCTTTCATCAAAGCAGATACTTCGAATATAACCTCACTTTGCATCTCGTCTTCTTTGGATGCAAGAATACGTGTGAAGTTACCGGTAAAATAGAAATATCAAGAAAATGTACAAGTAAAAAAAAAGAAAAGAAAAAAAAAAAAGATTTCCAGTATTACTCTTTCATTTTTTCCCTGTTATACATACATTTCAGTTTCATGAATCGTAAACATCAGAATGCATTTTAAAAGTCCGAATGTATCAGTCTCTTTCATGTATTGGGGAAATTATTAAATATATGTACAGCTAGTTACATTTTTAATTGGAATTACTAGTGCTTTCTTTTATCAGTGGTAAGATTTTGGAGATAATTATCTGTTAAAAGTATCTTCCTCGTTAAAATACATACATTCATATGTATGTATGTATGGATGGATACGTGCATGTATGTATGTATGTATGAATATACAGTTTATATATATATTGCATCTATATCTATTGCTATCTATATGTATGTAAGTATGTATGTATGTATCTAGATGTATGTTACACCCCATTCTAACACAAAATATCATTAGCACATCACTAGAGCCAATAATCTGTACAATATTGCCTGCCATGAAATATTTTCCCTATTAAAAAAGGGGGGGTGGCACCTATTTGATATAGTAAAAAGTCGTCACCTGTGTGATTTCTTTTTGATTCAACACATCGCCAAACGAACCGTAAACTTGTGAAACTATAATACATACGTCATTTAAGTTTTGAAATTAGAAAATAATTAAACTCGACTTTGACTTCATCAACACTATTGGCAATTTCATAAAACATCCACTCAGCTGCAACTCTGACCAACGTTCTAATGAACCGTATTTATTTACCCGTGTTAGTCGCCAACAAAGGTAAGTGGGATCATCAAGGTGGTTACGTCATCGCATTCTGGAACTCAAAGGCAAGTCTTAAACGATCTCTCTCAATCATAGGAAAGCACTCGCTCCCCACACTCTCATTATTTCGCTAACTCTTGCTCTTATGCTCTTTATGGTCAAGACCTCATCATCTCAAGATCACCACCTCCTTGGGTAGTTTGAGATATTCGCGTGTAGCTCTATTTTTGTCTATTTCACACATGCTCTATATCATTTTTATCATATGTGTGTATGTTTTTATTTATTGTCATTTTAAGACAACTTTCAGTTATGATGATATCTAACAGCCTTTCGCGTTAGTTAATAACCTCACACACACACACACACACACACACACACACACACACACACACACACACACACACACACACACACACACACACACACACACACCTCTTGCTCTCTCTCTACACATCTATCTATCTATATATCTATCTATCTGTCTATTAATCTCTCTGTCCAAATATGGATCTACTGTATATCCTTTGGCCGCATATACGAAAGCAATATTAACTTTATCTATGTCTTTTTTATCTTCTTTTTCCTCATCTTGGTCACGTATTCAGCTTGAATGTTTTTAGATTCAGTTCCGTGCAATATTTTCTACT
>NC_051397.1:1587930-1592930 GCF_015228065.2 Penaeus monodon
AGAAGGGGAAAAAGAAAAAGGGGGGGAAAGAGGGGGGGGGGGGAAAAAAGGGGAGAAGAGAGGGGGGGGGGGGGAAAAGAAAAAAGGGGAAAAAGGGGGAAAGGAGGAGGGAAAAAGGGAAGGAGGGAGAGAAGAAAGGGGAAAAAAGGGGAAAGGGGAGGAAAAAAAAGGGGAGGGGAAGGAGGGAGGAGAGAGAGGAGGGGGAGGAGGGGGGGGGGGGAAGAGAGAAAAGGGGGGGAAAAGAAAGGGGGGGAAAGAAAAAAGAGCCCGGAAAAAAAACAAAGAGGAGAAAGGGGAAAGGGGGAAGGGGGGGGGGGGGGAAGGGGGGGGGGAGGGGGGGGGAAAAAAAGGGGAGGGGGAAAAGGGGGGGGGGGGAAAAAAAAAAAAAAAAAAGGGGAAAACAAAAAAAAGGGGGGGAAAAAAAAAAAAACGGGGAAAAAAAAAAAAGGGGAAAAAAAAAGGGGGGGGGGGGGGGGGGGGGGGGGGGGGGGGAAAGGGGGGGGGGGGGGGGGGGGGGGGGGGGTTTTTTTTTTTTTTTTTTTGGGGGGGGGGGGTTTTTAAAAAAAAAAAAAAAAAAAGAGGGGGGGGGGGGGGGGGGAGCGGGCGGGGGAAAAGGGGGGGGGGGGGGGGGTTTGGGGAAAGGGGGAAAAAAAAAGGGGGGAAAAGGGGGGGGAAAAAAAAAAAGGGGGGGGAAAAAAAAAAGGGGGGGGGGGAAAAAAGGGGGGGAAAAAGGGGGTGGGGGGGGGGGGAAAAAAAAAAAAAAAGGGGGGGGAAAACCCGGGGGGGGCCCGGGGGGGGGAGGGGGGGCCTGGGGGGCCAGCCCCAGGGGTTTTTTGGGGGGGGTTTTCCCGGCCCAGGGGGGGGATTTTTGGGGTTTGGGCGGTTTAACCCCCTTTCCCGGGGAATTGGCCTTTTTCCCGGGCCCCGGGTTTTATTTTCCCCGGGTTTCCCCGGGGGTTGGGGCTTTTTTTTTTTGGGGGGCCCCCCTTTTTTTGGGGTTGGGCCCGGTTTTGGTTTTTTTGGGGTTTTTTTTGCAGTTTTTTAAAACCCTTAATTTTTGTCTTTGTTTCCCTTTCCCTCTTGGGGGCCCCCTTCCCTTCCCTTCCTTTTCCCCTCTCCCCGCCTTTTTAAAATTTTGGGGGCCCCTCAATTTCCCTCCCCTTTTTTTCTTGGGGCCCGGGCCCCCTTTTTCTTCTCGGGGTTTCTTTTTCCCTTTTTCTTTTTTTTTTCGTTTTTTGGGGGGTTTTTTTTTTTTCTTCCCCATTTTTTTTCCCCCCTTTTTTTTTTCCTCTTCTCTTTTTCTCTCTTCTTTCTTCTCCTCCTTCTCTCTCTCTTCTTTCCTCTCTCTCTCTCCCTCCTTTTCCCTCTCTTTCTCTTTTTTCCCTCTTCTCTTTCTCTTTCCTCTCCCCCCCCTTTCTTTCTCCTTTCTCCCCCCCCCCTCTCTCTTCTCCCCCCTCTTTTCCCTTTTTCCTCTCTTTCTTACTCTTTTCTTTTTTCTCCCTCTTCTCCTTTATTCCCCCCCCCCCCCTCTCCCCTCCCCCCCCTCCCCCCTAACCTTTTTCCCCCCTTGGCCCTTTTTTAGAAAATTTCCCCCCTTGTTTTGGGGGAAACTTGCACGAATTCTGAAATCTTTTCCCCTAGGAGATTTCCCTTTAAATTTCTTTTTTGTGGGGCCCTTGATGCAAAGAAAAAACCCTTGGAAAGGGGGAAATTGGAATGATTAAAAACGTTTTCATTGGCCGCTTTGCTGGTATTTCATTGTAAATCAATCACCCCCTGCATTGGAATTAAACACTTTTGGGTTTATTTTAAGCTATGGAAAGGGTTTTCCCATACAGGCGTACACATCACAAAAAGGGAGGTTATTTTTCCATACGGGCCAACGATTATTTTTTTTTTAAACTTTTTTTTTTTTTTTTTTTTTTTTTTTTTTTTAAGACCTTAGTACAACTACTCTTTTCCAAGTTGTTTCTGTATCACGCACTTTGCAATGATATGAATATATCTATCTGTCTTTCTATCTTTCTATCGCTCTAAGTTGTCTGTGTCGTTGTCTATCGTGTATATATGTTTTATCTATAGAAAAAAAGGGCAAAATTTACATTTGACGCAAAAAACCCAGTAATAAACGGGACAATCACACACCCCACAAACCACAACCACACCCCACACAAACACACACACACCAAAACACACCACACACACACACACACACACACACGCGCACATACACATAAACACGGTCTTATTTTTTTTCCTTATCTAAACTAATCACAAAAATAATATAAATTCATACTACCTATTATTACTGTTTTGAATATGAATATCATTATCACATATAAATTAGAACACAAGCATTATTATCTATATATAGCGTCTGCAATCCAGTATATCACTCAAGGGTGGAAAGGTTATTGCAAAGAACGCAATGACACTAATGCTCGAAAATATGAGATCGTGTCATTAAGCTATATTTCTTTTTAATGTGAAGACCTGTAATTGTTTAAAATGTATATTCGGCAAAGAGGAGAGAAGTTCTACTCGTAATGAGTTTCGAGATCTCGTGGCTAGGGGAAAAGATGATTTAGGTGCAATATGCAAATTGCGAAAGCCTATTTATGGGAATCTATGAACTCGAATGCTGAGGTGTGATAAGTTGGAAAAATTGTTATTGTTGTCATTAGTATTGCTATCATTATTGTTACGTACATACAGATACGCGCACAAACACACAGACACATACATTTTTATCACCGCGCGATATACCATTTTTATCTATATTCTGCCCGCCGCCAGTCTATCCCCTCTATTACATAAATGTTTAACAGAACACACAACCAACACACACACAAAACACACACACAACACACACACACACACCAAACCCCACCAAAACACAACACACACACACAACACGCCACGCACACAAGTAGATATATATATATATATTAAAATTTTTTTTTTAATATTAAGAAAATATAATATATATTATATATATATAAAATTTTTCTGTGTCATCACCGACAAGGTGTTTGACGAACTACTTGGCGCCATGTTTCATGTTGTCGGGCTCTGCCCCAGAGGCATCGAACTATTTGTTTAAAATTATCAAGGAATGTTTTCTCGGTCTACCTTGTTTACCTTCTATTTCACGACTTAAGCTAAGGTTTTCTAACGTGTCTTTACCGATTGCGTGGCCGAGGAATTTGAGGTATCGCGCTCGGATCGATTCTCGAAGCTCGCGTCCCTGTCCGATTTTTCTGAGGATCTCGTTATTGAACTCTCGGTCGGTGCAAGAGGTGCGCAACATCCTGCGGTAGAACCATATTTGTGTGTATATATGTATATATGTATATATGCATATGTGTATTTACACTAAATTGTTTACTATATTAGATTATATATATATATCTAATTATATAATATATATATATATATATATATACATATATATATATATATATAATATATATATAATATATATATTTATATATATATATATATATATATATATATATATATATATATATATATATATATATAATATATATATATATATATATATATATATATATATATATATAAATATATATATATATATATATATATATATATATATATATATATATATATATATATATATATATATGACTGCCGCGATAATCCAGAGAGATCAATTGAGTCCGACCCTCGTCATCCCGATTTCAATTCCCCGTCGCGGTGGTCGTAAAGATGCCTGCGCTCCGACTGCTGGCTTGAGCCCGATCTCACGGCGAGAAAACGACATATCGCCTCGAGAGTCAAACGCAGGTGTCGTAGGGGAAGTCGCCGCCGTGGCACAGGTGTTAGGGCGCCGAACCGCGGTTGATTAGGAGGGGCATCCAATCAGGCAAGGGTGGTGCTGCCAAATGACCTCTCAATAGTGAATTGAGAGAGGCCTATGTCCTGCAGTGGAATAAATGGCTGTTAAAAAGAGAGAGAAAAAAAGAAAGAAAATAATATATATACATATTTACATATATATCAATTCAAATCATGTTTTATTTGACTTCTTCAGATTCCTACACGCGCCACAACCTCATTCAAAATACAATATTCAATTTCCGTATTTTATGAAATAAACATTATTGAAAGGAAATTAAATGTTCGTTTTTTCTCCCTTCCTTTCCCTTCCTTTATCTTCCTTCCTTGCTGGACCCCTTCCTTAATTACTACCGAAGATAATGACACCGATTTGCAAAATATATATCCCAGGAAGAGTACAGTAGTAGCCTTATGATTATGCTTTGCGTCGAGGGAAATGATTGCAACAACAAAAATAATGAAATGACGAGAATCCTAATTGAAAACTACAGGATAATTTTTGGGAAAATTGTTTTCATTGTTGTGTTACGAAATTTCGTCCTCATTTTACTGTCAATCAGTTTCTCTGCTCAGAAGGGCTCCGGTTTTGTTCTTCTGTTATGATATTGTTTATCAATAACAATTTTCGAACACATGTCTTAAGCGTATATATATATCTATATATAATATAGCGTATAATATATATATACGTATCTCTCTTATATACTATCATCTATACTTCTTATATGATACTCTCTCTCTCTATTATATCATTCTATATCTATAATATATATATATATATAATATATATAATATATATACTATAATATATATATATATATATATATATATTATATATATATATATATATATATATATAATATTATATATATATACTATATATATATACAATAATATATAATAATTTATATATATATTATTATATATACACCACAAACACCCCACAACACCACACCACACACACACCACCACACACACAACCACAAAACACACACACACACACACACACACATACATACACACGACCACCACACACCACACATACATACATATATATATATATATTGTCTACATTATATATATATATGTATATATATATATAATATACATAATATATATATATATATATATATATA
>NC_051397.1:1610430-1612930 GCF_015228065.2 Penaeus monodon
ACACACACACACACACACACACACACACACACACACACACACACACACATGCACACAAAAGCTTTTCTCGACTTCTTGGCTTTCCTTACACAAAAAGTAAATAGATAAGTGAATAAGAAGGGATAATAAAAGATATAAAAGGCGTAATTTCCAGCTCTCTAAACCCCCTTCTATTCAGCTGCATAAAAGGAGAAGTACCAGTGAAATGAATACTTTTTCATAATTTCATTTCTTTTCTCGGACTTAAATGCAAGGGCATTCATACTCGATACATTTCTTCTTCTTTTTCTGCTCTCCTTCTTTCTATGTTTCTTACCATTTCTCTGCCTTTCTTTCTCTCTCTTCTTCGTTTTATTTTTTCCCATTCTTCTGCTTTCCATATCTCATTTCCCTCTTCTCGTTTTCCCCTCCATTGTAATTCATATTAATTCACTTCCCTTTCTAATATTCCTATTTTTTCTCCTCCTATTCCTTTTAATCAGGCTTTCGTCTTTCCCCTTCAAACTCGAAATCCCAAGCTATACTAACCCATGTTCCTTCCCCTCCCCGCCTCCCCTCGGCTCTCAACCAAGCTTTCCCCTCCCCTCATTCTAGCGTTTCCCCCGTCCCCTCTCTACAGCTGCACATTTCCCTCGTTTTCCTTTATTCTCTTCTTTTCTTTTCGTCTTTCATTTCTTTGGCTCTTTTGTTCTCTGTCTATCCTTTGTTTTTAGTCTCACTTTCCCCTCACTTTTCCTCCCTTTTAAGACTTCCTCTCTCCCTTTTTCCTTCTTTTTCCGTTCTCTTCTCTTATATCTAGAGTCTTTTATCGTTCGATCTCTTCCTCCTTTTTCTTCCCCCTCTTCCACGACTCCTTCTCTCCCATCATTCTTTCCTTTCCCCTCATTCCCTCGTCCGCCCTCTTCTCCCTCTCTCCCCTTCTTCCATCTCCGTCCTCTTGTCTCGTCCTCCACTTGAACCCTACCTCTTTATCCCCCTTACAGCAAATTATTTCCTCTCCTCAATTGCTTCTTGTCCCTTCTTTCCCTCTCCTCTTCTTTTGCTGAGATTCTTCCTCTCGTTCCCTCTCCTTACTCCTTTCTCTCCCTTTCTGGTTCCTTTCCTTCCTCTTCTCTTTCTGCTCTTCTTCCCTTTTCCTGTCCCCATCTCCTCCATGTACTTGTCTTCTTTGACTCCTCATCTATGTACTTCGTTTCCTTCCCTCTTTCCTGTCCCCTCCCCTCCCCCTCTCCCCTACCTACTTTTCCCCATCCCCTCTCCCCCTACCTACTTTTAGCCTCACGGACCTGCATCTGTTCTCTTCCTCCCTCCTCCCATTCCTCTCTCACCTGAGTGTCCTCCCCTCACCCTCTCCTTCCCCTCATTCCCCTACCTACCCCAATCTCCTTACTTCTCCCGTCCTCTCCCTCCTCCCTTCCTGTTCCCACTCCCCCGCTCCTTAGTGCCTCCTCCTCCTCCTCCTTCCCCTCCTTACCCTCTTCCTAGCCCACTCCCCCCCTTCTTGTATATCCTCCTTCCTTTTTTTTCTTCTCTCTCTACTCTCATTTCCCGTTCCTCCGCTCTTACATTTCTCTTCCTCCTTCCTCCTCCCCCGACGTATGCAGGCGTCCTCCCCTCCTCCCTACCCCTTTCCTACTTTTCTCTCCCTATCTACTTGTCCTCCCCCTCCTAACCCCTATCTACGTCCCTCCCCACCACTCCTACTCTCTCTCTCCCTCTCACTTTCCCTTACCTACCCCTTTCCCTTCCCCTCCCTAACCCACTTGCCTTCTTCCTTCTTCCCCCTAACTCCCCATTACCCTCTTGCCTCTCCCCTTTCTCCCCTAGCCTTCTCCCTCACCCCCCAATCTCCCCCTCCCTAGAGTCTTCACGTATGCGCGCCCTTCAAAGCGAGCCAATACTTCCGACAGGACACCCCCTCCCCCCTTCCCCCCTCCCCGTACCACCTGAGGCCTTGGTCCTGGTAATAATGAATTCTCCCCAACATACCCATAATCCCCAGCGCCTTCTGGGGTAGAGGAGGAGGGGGGGGGAGGAAGGTACGGGGGGGAGGACATTATAACAACAGCTTTAAGTTGCTTTTTGGGACAACTCTTCCTTTGCTTTTACCATACCGGGATAAGCCTCCGGTGTTCCTTCCTCCCGGTATGGTTATGGTTAAATGTCCATCGCGACTTATCTCCTCGACTCGGCTCTTGGAGGATGACTTGAGGAGGAGGCACTATAATGACTTGCTCGTTCAACCCCCCCCCCCCATTCCTTTCTCTCCCCTCACCCCCATCTCCCTCCCTCTCCCCCTCTCCTCCTCCTCCTCCCCATCTTTTGCTCAACACTGTCCTTTTGGTTCGCGTTGATCTGCACTCGACCCTTTCCCCCACAAAAAAGAGAGAGAAAAAAAAAAGAAAAAAAAAAATCTTCTTGCATAACCTCTCTTTCCCTGCGTCTCTATCTGTCTTTGTGCTCATCCGTCTGTCTGTCTGTCTCTCTTTTCCACTCTCAA
>NC_051397.1:1632930-1640430 GCF_015228065.2 Penaeus monodon
AAGATATATATTTTATATTTTTAATATTTTATAATTTATTTATATTAATTTATATATATGTGTGTGTGTGTGTGTGTGTGTGTGTGTGATTTTGGTGTGTGTGTGTGTGTGTGTGGGGTGTGGTGTGTGTGTGTGAGGGTGGGGTGTGTTTGTTACGCAGGGGGTTCAAAAATAAAAATTAAAAAATTTTAAATATAAAGGGGATAAAATATTTTTTTAAATATAAATATATAATTTCATATATAAAAAAATTATATTCAAAAAAATATAATTTTTAATTTATTTATAAATTAGTTTTGTTTTTTTTTGGTGTTTTTGGGGGTTTTTTTAAGGGAAAAAAAAAAGGCAAAATAAACAACCTCAAAAAGGTAAAAAATTTTAAACGCAGAAAGTTAAAAATTTTTTTAAAAAAATTTGGAAAGTATAGGAAAAGGGAAAGGGAAAGTATTTAAAAATAAATAAAATTAAAAAAACCAAAAAAAAACAAATTATTTAAATTTTGGTTTTTGGTTTTTTTTTGTGTTTTTTGTTTTTTGGGGGGGGGGGGGGTTTTGTCATTTCTGTTTGTTTTGGTTTTATTCCCTGGTTTTGGTTTCAAAAAAAATTGTTTGTTTTTTTTCCAAAAAAGGGAAAAAATGCAAAGTAAAAGAAAAAGGCTAGAGAATTTAAAATTTTAAATTAATAAATTAAACCCCCAACCCCAAACAACACATTAATATAATAGAAAATTTTTTGTTTTGGGGATTTTTGGGGGTTTTTTTGGGGGTGTCGTTGCTTTTTTGGGGTTTGGGTTTTGTTTTTGGTGTTGTTCCTGTATTGTTTCAAAAATTTAATAATTCCCCCTTTTCAAAATTTGTTTTAAATGAAATAAATAATGTTTTTTGCGAAAAAATTTTTTTTTTTCCCTTGTTTTTTTTTGCTTTGCCTTAACCCCCCCAATTCCCCTAAACTTTTCAAAATTTTCTAAACACGTATTTATTTTTGGGGTTTTTAAAGGTTTGGGGATTTTTCCCCTTTCATTTTCCCCAAATTTTAAAAATTTTGCTTCCGTTTTAAATTTGGCCTGCATTGAAAAAAAAATTTTTCCTAAAAATTTTAGTTTTTTTAAAAGGAAAACCGGGGTTCTCCGTTGATTTTAATTTAAATAACCCTTAGCATTTTTTGCGAATTAATTCCTTTTTTTAAATTTTAAAAATGATTCAAAATTAAAAAACCTTTTGGGATTTTTTCATCCAATTGGTTAAGGCGCGTTTTAAAAATCCTTTGGTTTGCAATGAAAAAATTGAAAAAAGTTAAAAGAAAACAGGATTTTAATTTAATACCTTTCTTTTCAATCTTAACGAAAGGGGGGAAAAATTACGGTATCTTCCAAAATTTTAAAAACGCGTGGGGGGGTTTAGGGGTCTCAAATTTTTTAATTAAAGAAAGGGGTTTTGGGGGCCCTTGTAGGAAGAAATAGAAAAAAGGGTTAATGGAGAAAAGAGAACCAGACCTTTAATTTAAATCTTTTTTGGGGGGCTTAAAAGGATTTAAAAATTTTAAAAGCAGGAAAGGGGGTTTTGGGAGGCCTCTTTTTATTTAAATTTGGTTTGTAGGGGAAAAGTAAAAAAAAAAAAAAGGGAATTGGGTTTATAGGTAAGTTTTAAACCCAAACCCCAAATTTTTTAAAAAAGCTTTTTTTTAAGAACAAAAATTGCCCGAAAATTTTCCTACCCCCTTAAAAATTATAATGTCCCAAAGGAATCAACCAAGATTTTTGTTTTTGGGGGAAATTAAAAAACCAATAATTTTGTTAATAAAAGATTTTTTTAAAATATATAAAAATTCCCTAATTTATACTATTAAATTTAATATAGTCTTAATTATCTAAAATTTAGTTTTGTTTAAATATATATATATTTTAAAATTAAATATATAATAAAATATATATAAAATATCCCTATATATAATATAATATATATATAATAATATATATATATATATATAATATTATATATATAATTTAAAATATATTGTTTTTAAAAGGGATGTCAAATGGGTGTTTCGCATAAACAGGTTTTAGTTTAAACAGTAATCTTTTGAAGGTTTACCCAATCGTGGAAAAAGCCATGGAATTATAAAAATTTCTTTTTTAGCATGGATAGTTTTCCAATAAGGGGTTAATCAAAACGTAAAGGGTTTTTGCAAAGTTTAAATTTCTGACCGAAATTACCCCATTCTTTTTTTCCTTTCTAAAAAATTTTTAAAAAGTTTTTAAACCCCAATAAAAAGGATTTTTAGTCTGGGTGGATCTGCTGACTCCCAAAGTACCCCGCACTATCTTTGCATTGGGGGAAGTTCTTAAAAGGATGGCTGTAACACTCTGCTTTGTTTATAAAAGATATTAACATGAAAGGGAAAATTTAGAGCTACAGGTGCTGGCTATTATATCAGGTTTATAAATTTTATTTTAATACTAAGTAAACAAAAACGTTTTTTTTAATTTCCCCAGGTGGGAAGGGGGGGGAGGGGGGGGGGGGGGGCCGAGAAATTTTTAAAAAAAAGGGGGTTTAAACCCCACGATACTGCAACTTGTTTTCTCTCGGCAAGTATTTCATGCCTTGATGTTTAAGCTTTTAAAAAAAATTTTAAAGGGCACTTGGGGAAAGAATATTCTATCCCCTTTACGGGGTCAGTCTGTCTGTCTGAATACTAAATCTATCTGTCTCTATTTTCTATTATCTATCTATCTATCTATGTCTGTCTGCGTGTCTATCTGTCTACTTAGCTATCTATCTATCATCTCTCTCTCTCTCTATCTATTCCCCGTCTATCTTCTTCTATCTTTTTCATCTATCTATTTTATCTATCCATCAAATCTATCTGTCTGCCCGCCCCAACCCAACACATGTATGCACAATAAATCATTCTTTTAACTATATCCTGCTCATGATTTCGAAAACAGAAAAGTATATTGAAAAAGGGATATTCACAGAGAGAAAAAGTGAAGTTTAATAAATTCATCTGCATAGAGACAAGAGAAAAAATCACAGAAGGAAATTCGGTTTTCCTTTTTCTTTCTTACTCTGGGAGGTTAAAAAAAAAAAAAAAAAATGAAGGGAAAATTTCACTGCAACCGCTTTTAAGGGCAATCCCAAGTGACTGAATAACTTTTTGAGGAAAATATTATCCATGGTGTTAAAAAAAATATATATATTTTTATTTTTATGTATGCATCTTTTTTATAGTAATGTTTATATATATATATATATATATATATATTATTTTATTTTATATTAATATATATTAAATTATATTTTATATTTTAAAAATATATTTTTATATTATATATTAATAAAATATTTTAATTATTTTTAATAAAAATTAAAATATATATATTATATATATATATATAAAAATATATTTTATATCATATTTTTTTGTGGTGTGTGTGTTGTGGGGTTTTTTTGTGTGGAAATTAATATATTTTTTATTATATATAAAATATATAAATAATATAATAAAAAATTTTATTAATATAATATATATATATGGGTGTGTGTGTGGGTGTGGGGGTTTTTTTATTGTTTTTTAACATATGTAGGCACACACACACATATATATAAGACCCCGCCCCCTTTTTTCCTCTATTTATAGACGATGAAGTCAACCAAAAGCAAACCCTGAAAAGGAATAATCCCGAAGAAGTAAAATCCTTGAGAATTCGAGGTATAAAGGATAGGATTTCACGAAGGAAAGATGAGAGGAAGAATAATGGACAATGAAAAGAAGAAGCGCAAGAATAGAACAAAATGAGGTCGACGTCTGGCGTTCACACGAAAGAAAGAAAAAAAGAAAAAGGAAATTAATAGAAAGAATGAAAGAAATAAAGAAATATAGAAATGTTAGGCAATATGTCTCGATGTGATTTTTCCAAAAATACCGAAAAAGAAACGTAAAAATTGACTCAATATTTATCAAAAAAGGGATGGGGGGAACGGACTTGAAAAAAAGGCGCCCTTGATATTTACCGTTTTAAAAAAAAAGAAAGAAGAAAAAAAAAAAAAAATTTAAATCTAAAAATGACTTTTTTTAAAAAATTTAATTTTTTTTCTCCAGTTTATCCTCCCCGACATTTAAAATGAATTTTTTCCTTTCCCTTTTACCCTCCATTCTTTCTTCTTCCTCCCCCCTTTTCCTTTTTTCTTTGGTCTATCCTTTATTCTCCTTCCCTTTTTTTTTCTTTTTTTCCTTTTCCCCCCTTTTTCTTTCTTTGTTCTTCCCTTCCTCCTTTCTTTCTCTCTTCCTCCCTTTCTCCTTTCTTTCTTTCTCTCTTCCTCCCATTCTTCTCTTTCTTTTTCTCTTTATCCCTTTCTCCTCTCTTTCTTCCTTCCTTCCTTTCTTTCTTGAGATGAGAAAGGGAGGGCCCTTTCTTAGTTTTTCTTTCCCCTTTTCCCCCCCTTTCCTCCCCTTTTCTCTCTTTCCCCCCTTTTCCCTTCCCCCCTTTTCCCCTTTTTCGTTTTTTCTTTCTCCCTTTCTCCTTTTCTTTTTTTTTTCCTCTTCCCCCTTTTCTCTTTCTCTCTTCCTCCCTTTTTCCTCCTTTCTTCCTCCCTTTCCTTCTTTTTTTCTTTATCTCTTCCTCCCTTCCTCTTTCTTTCCTTGTTTCTTTATTTCTTTCTTCCCCCTTCTTTCCTTGTTTCTCTCTTGTCCCCGTTTCCCCAAGATCGCCTCATCGAGACCGTGTGCGTTGTTCTGCCCTCACCTTTTCCCTCCTCTTAATGACCCGACCATTGTAACTGATTCATTTATCTCACTGAGGATCAAGTTCAGTCCATTCCATTATCAGACTGTCCATTTCATATTTTAAAATTTTTTTCCCCCCTCCTTCTTCCCTTTTTTCAGAAAAGTTTTTGGCCCCTTCTTTTTGGTTTGGGTAAGACGTAAGGTAAAATACGATTATAATGCGGCAGAGGGGCACTGTGGTATTAATCTTGCAGTCACTATTCATGAAACTTGATCCATAATGCTGTGGCATAAGGTGGGAAAAATACAGGAAAATATCCAATGGTACGAATGAGAGAGATAGATAGATAGATAGATAGGGGGAAGGGGAGAGAGGAGAAAAGAGAGAGAGAGGGGAGGAGAGGGGAGGGGAGAGGGGGAGAGAAGGGGAGAAGAGAAGAGAGAAAATTAGGAGAGAGAGAGGGGAGAGAGAGAAGGGGAGAGAAAGGGAGAGGGAGAGAGAGGGGGAGGGAGAAAAGGGAGAGAGATAAAAGAGAGATAAAGAAAGAAGAAAAAAAGAAAAATTATAAAAAATAAATTTTAAAATAATAATATTTTATATTATATATATAATATATAATATTTATAAAATATTTTTTTGTTTTTTTTTGTTATTGTATATTATATATATAAATTTATTTTAATTATAAAAATAAAATATTATATATTTTATATATATATATAAATTTTATATATAATAAAAAAAAAATAAATTAAAAGAGAGAGAGGGGAGAAAGGAAAAGAGAGAGAGGGAAGGGGAAGGAGCAAAAAGAGAGAAGAAGAAGAAAAAAAGAGAGATTGAGAGATAGAGAAAGATAAAAGAGGGAGAGAAAAAAAGAGAGAGAAAAAGAAAAATTTTGGAAAAAAAAAGAGGAAGGGAGGAGGAAAAAAAAGGAAAAAAAAGGGGGAAGGGGGAAAAAAAAAGAAGGAAAAAAAGGGTGTGGAGGAAAGAAGGGAAAGGGAAAAAAAAAAGAATGATGATGATGGGAAAAAAAAAGACCCAAAAAAGAAGAAGAAGAGGGTTTATTGCATTCCCCCCCCTTTTCATTTCCCCCATGCGGGGACCGCAAGTTGAGCCAGGAAAAAGGGGCTTAAACTTTTTATAATTTAAGCCTGTAACACCCAAACCGACCCGTATAGAAAAGTTTTAAGAGTAAAAGCAACCCCGCTTTATTTTCAACCCTGGGAAGTTGAGAAGTTACCTGAGAGGCACGAAACAGCTCGCTTGGGCCATGTGAACCTTATGCGAGGACCTGGACTTTGACATGACATGTGTTTACCAATTAAGTTTCGCTATTTAAAGGTTCTATGAAGGGTCTGTGTAAAGAAGAGGCCATTAAATTAAAAGTAAATATTTCTTCATTTTCGGATTGGACTCCAAGTTTTAGCTGAAGAAAAGAGATTGATGAAAATATATGTTGTCCATGTTTTTTCTTTTTCTCAACTCTGGTATACCTATAGTTATTAGGGTTGATGTAATTGAGAGTGACAAAAAGGAAAATGAATAAATGGAGGGAAAGAAAAGAAAAAAAATAAAAAGATAGATAAATGAATAAATAAAAAATCCCAAAAAGAAAAAAAAATCCGAATTTTGGTGCAGCTAAACAGCTTTTAAACCCAGGCCCCAAAGGACTCCAAGGCAGCAGTCACTGGGGTTATAGAGCGGCGTCTCGCGCTGAGTTTTTTTCGGGTTTTGTACGTAGAGCAAATGGCCCTAGGCGGGGGGTTTTGGGGGGAAAAAAAACCCCAAAGGGAGCGAAAGTATGTTGAATGCTTTTTTTGTTTTTTGTTTTTCGGGGGTTTTGTGTTTGGGGCTTTTGGGGTGTGTGGGGTATTTTTGGTTTTGGGGCTGTATGCACGTACCCCCCTAGGATTCCCCTTCAACGTACCCTCTCGCCCGCCCCTTTTCTATATCATCTTACCATTTCCCAGTGGTTCTACCCTCATTTAAAATTTAAAACTGTACAAAGGGCGCTGTGATCGCCTCTCTTCTCAGTCCTAATCCCGTTTTTGTAAAGCCGCAATTCTACTTTGGTGCAATATTCACTCGGTCTCACTCCTCGCTAGTCCTCTCCTACTGGGCTTTTCCGTGTAATGCCATTTCCCTGGGCTGTTGTAATAATTAAACTTGCAATATTTTTAAATTTCCTAGGGTTACTATTATCCCCTTATTCATGCAGTCTTACTGTCTCTCTCTCTCTCGCAGTTTTCCTTGGCTTTTTTTGTCTGTTCCCATCCCGTCTTGGGCTGTTGTCTGTCGTCTGTCTGTCTTTCTTTTCTCTCTCTCTCTCTCCCCTCTTCCTCTTCCTTTTCCTCTCTTCCTCTCCATCTTTTTTTCCTCTCTTCCCCTTTCTCCTTTTCTTCTCTCTATTTTCCCCTTTTCCCCTCTCTCTCCCTTTCTCTCTCTTCCTTCTCCTCTCCCCTTTTCTCTCCTCTCTCTTTTTCTCTTTTCCCTTACCCCTTCCCTTTTTTTTCTTTTTTAAAGGTCCAATTTCTTTTTTTTGAAAATTCCCGACTAAGTTTTAGAAAGAATTCAATGCTTTAAATAAATTTTTGGATTTGATATAGTGATTTTCTTTTTAAGAAATTGAATGAAAATATCTTAGATAGCATTTTCATTATATTTTCAAATAGTTTACGAGAAAATAGTCTTTCGATTTTTCTCATGTTTGAATATTTACTCTTTTCGCTGACTCAGTTAAATTGCTCAGGTCATCGGCAACGTCATGTAACCCGAGG
>NC_051397.1:1652930-1660430 GCF_015228065.2 Penaeus monodon
CACAAAACCCACACAACACAAAACCCACACATACAAAACCCACACACACATACACACACACAACCACACACCACCACCACACACACACACCCCGCATACACAATAATTTTTATATATATACATATATATAAAAATTTACATATATATATATATATTAAATATATATTATTAATAATTATATATATAATATATATATATTTAACACGGCATACACCACACACAACACACACACTTTAACCACACACCCATACAAAACACACACACACACAACACACCATCAAACACAAACACAAACCTACCACACACAACACATATACATCAACATATTATATATTATATATATTAATATATATATATACACCAAATATATATATATATAATTTTTATATATATATATATATATATATAATAATATATATATATATATATGTAAAATTATTTTTAATATATATATATTATTTATATATATTATATTTTAAAATATTTATATGCAAACACCACACACACCACACACACAAAAGACACACACCCCACAACACACCACACAAAACACCCACACACACACACACACACCACACGCAACACACACCACCACACCATTTATATATATATATTTTTATATTATATTAAATATATTAATATATATAGAGAAAAGAGAGAGAGAGAGGGGAAGAGAGAGAAGAGATGAATTTTTATAATTGTGCCTATATAAAAATTTATGTATAACTGTATATTATTATATATTATTATATAATATATATAATATATTATAATAATATATATATATGTATATATATATTTAAAGTATTATATTATTTATATATATTCAAATAAATAAAATTTTATATTTTATAATTAATAATATATATAAATATTTTAATATTTTAAATACACACCCATATATATGCAGCCACATCACAACCACACACGCACACACACCCACCACACACCCCAACCAACACACACACACCCCCAAAACCACACACACACACCACCACACACCCCCACACAAACACCACACGCATACCCACCATACATTTTACATATTTTGTAAAAATATTTTTATATTTATATTTATATAAAATTTTTATATATAATATAATATATATTTTAATATAATATAATATATATCTTCTTCTTTTTTTAATGGTGGTTCATTCTGACCCCCGTGGCCGCATGAATTATTGTATTTTCTGTTGTGATGCTTTTTGGAGTAGTAGTGTAGGGCCCCCCGTTTTTTTCCCCACGGAAGTCCCGGGGGTCCCTTTTTGGGGTAATCATTCTCTCTATTTATCCGGGCTTGGGACCAAATTTGATTTGGGGCGGGCTTGGCCCCCCAGTGGCTAATACAATCAAGGTGAAGTCCTTGTTTTCTCTTAGCAATATAGAGCGGGGTTTGCCATTCCCTTTCCCCCCCGGTGTTTTTTTTTTTTTTTTTCAATCCCCATCTCTATTTACCCGGCACTGACTTGAGCTGGCTTGGCCCCAAGGGGTTTGGCGGGAAATCGGGGTGAATTTCCCTTTACCCAAAAGGGAAACAACGCCCCCGGCCGGTGACTCAACCCTCGAACTCAGATTGCCGTTGACAGTCTTGATCCCGCTCAAACCATTGGGGCCCCCGCGGCCCTATAATATAATATATAAAATTATAAAATATATATATATTTTTATATAATATATATATATAAAAATTATATATTATAATAATGTTTATATAACGTTATATATATGTTATACATTTAATACAATCATATATTTTTGTAATAATATATATGTTTTATGTATATGTATAAAATTTATGAATGTAATATAATATATTATATTTTAAAAATATATATAAAATTATATATTATAATATATAAATAAATTATATATTAATATATATATTATTAGATTATATATATTATATAAAAAATATATATAATGAAAAAGTTTTATATATATGTTATATATACATTAAATAATGTTATATGTGTATATATATAATATATATATATATTATATATATATAATATAATAATATAATAATATAAAATTGTGTGTGTGTGTGTGTGTGTGTGGGTGTGTGTGGGGTGTGGGTGTGTGTTTTGTGTGCTGGGTGTGTGCGTGGGTGTGGTGTGGTGTGTGTGTATGTGTGTGTTGGGGTTTGGTGTGGTGTGTGTGGTGTGGTGTTTTTTTTGGTGTGTTTTTTAATTTTTATAGTAATTATATATATATGTAAAGAAAGGAAATTATAATATGTATTTTTTTAATTATTTTATTTTATATTATTTTTATTTTTTTTGTGTGTGTGTTGGTGTGTGTGTGTGTGTGTGGTGTTTTTGGTTGTGTGTTGTGTGTGTTGTGTTTGTGTGTGTGTGTTTTTTAGGTGTGGGGGAAAATTTTATATATTAATATATATCTGAAATGTTTATTTTTTATATATTATTAATTTATATTTAAAATTATATATTTATATTTTTAAAATTATATATATTATTATTATATGGTAACCCGGGCACTCTCCGGGGAAAGGGAAACTGGGGCCCCTACCCGTCCCCTCACCCCGGGGGCATCACAACATGAATACGCAATTGGGTATCATGCTGTGACCAGGGCGGCTCAGACTAACCACCGTTAAAAAAAAATTATATATATATATAATATATATAATTTTATATATAATTATTTTAAAATTATATAGATATATTATAAAATATATTATTGTGTGTGTGTGTGTTTCGATTTACCAAAAAATATTAATCAGCGCGTGGCTCACATACGCGGGGGGGGGCGTGCAAGTGTGCAGGAGCACCCACGCCTCGCTGCGGCGATTGGTGTGTGCCTTGCACTAATTTACATAATTTTTGGTAAATCAAACCCTAGATAAATGAATTTCCCTTTGGGCAGGAAACTTCCCTCGTTTGCCTTTTAACCACTGGGTGGCCAAGCCACCCACAAGTACGGCCCCAGGCTCGGATAAATAGAGAGAATATTACCAAAAAGGTAACACCGGCACCCCCGGGGAAAAGGGAAAAGGGGGGACCCTACCACGTACCCACCCAAGATCATAACATGAAAACTACAATTAAAATACCATGGTGTGACCACGGGGGCTAAAACATGAACTACCGTAAAAAAAAAAAAAAAAAAAAAAAAAAAAAAAAAAAAAAAAAAAAAAAAAAAAAAAAATATATATATATAATAAAAATTTTTATATATTTTAAAAATTATAATATTTGTGTGTGGTTTTGTGTTTGGTGTGTTTTTGTGGTGGTGTGGGTGTGTTTATGTTAATTTTTTTTAAAGTTGTTATATGTTAATAAAATACTACTAATATATATTATATTAATTATATATATATTTATATATATGTCCTTTATTTTATAAATTATTTTATTTATATTTAAAAAATTATATTTTTTAAAATTTATTTGGTGTATAAAATTAAATTTAATCCAACATATTAATAAATATCCACCAAACACAACACGTAATATATATATGTATTATATATATATATATATATATATAAAATATTTTAAAATTATATATTTATATAAAATATACATAAATATATATATATATATATATAAAATATTATTATATATATATAATATATATTTTTATATTTTAAAATATATTATCTTCTTTTTTTAACGGAGTTCATTCTGAGCCCCCGTGGTCACGGGGGAAGGGTATTTAATTGTAGTTTTCATGTTGTGATGCCTTTGGATGAGTCGGGGTGGGTCCCCAGTTCCTTTTCAGGGAGAGTGCCGGTGTCCCTTTTTTAGGTATCTTTTCTCTTATTTATCCGGGTTGGGCCCAGCACTTGAATTGGGCTGGTTTGGGCCACCCAGGGCTGGGGCAGGAAATCAAGGTAAAGTTCCCTGCCCAAGGGAACAACGGGGCGTGGGGTGACCGAACTCTCGAATCAGATTGCCGTCGTGACAGTCTTGAACCCGAAAATCTAACCATTCGGCCACCGGGGCTTGACGATATGGGCTTCATGATTTCTCTTAGCTATAGAGCGGTGGTTTGCCTTTCCCTTCCGCCGGTGTTTTTTTCGAGTCCCATCTCTTTTTCCCCCGGGCATGCTTGAGCTGGTTTGGGCCCCCAGGGGCTAGGCGGCAATCGAGGGAATTTTTCCTTCCCCAAAGGGGAAAACAACGCCCCCCCCGGGACCAAACCCCTCGAACTCAATTGCCGTGGGACAGTTTTTGAGTCCGCCTCTAACCATTCGGCCACCGGGCCCCTTATACATATATATTATATATTATATTATTTATATATTTTTAATATATATATATATATTATAATAAAAATAAAATATATAATATATATATATATATATATGTATAATATATTTATATAATATATAATATATATATTTTATATATATTAATATTATTTGGTTGGTGGTATATTATATACATACTTTATAACATAAAAAATTATATTATAATTATTAAAATTATATTAATTTATTATAATTTTATATGTGGTGTGTGGTTGTGTGTGTGTGTGGTGTTGTGTGGTTGTGTGTGTGGTTGTGTTTTTTGTCTGTGTCGTAAATAATTATTAATATTATTAATATATTATATATATTATATTATATATTATTATAAATATGTATATTATTAATATTATATATATAAAATATATATTTATTAATATATATATGTATATAAAATTAATAGTTTTCTTTACATATTGTAATATATTATATATTAAAATTAATATATATATTATATATTTTATATATATATAATATATACAAAATACCTATAAAATCGCTCTTGGCTTAATTTTTTACCTCTCTTTTCCTCACTCCCCTTTCTCTCTATATAAAATTCCTGTAATTTATTACGTAATTTTTTTGCTTGCTCTACATTCTACTTATATGAGCCGACCCCAAAACAAAAACTTGGAATTAAAATTTTATTTTTTTCATATTTTTTTAAATACCCAAAACCTTAACCGGGGAAAAATTCTTTTTTCTGTAAACAAAATTTAGAGAAAACTACTGATTTTTAGGGTAGACTGAAAAAAAAGTCATGACTAATCTAATTTTTTACCCAGCGTAATTTTTCTCTTTCAGAATTTTTTTAATTTTTAATACTTAATATACGACAAATTGATTGATCTTAGTGTATTTCTTTGGGCGTTTGTCTATACTGTTACTTTACGTTTTTTCATAATTTTTTTTAAAAATTTATAAATGAATTTTTAATCAAAAAGGTAAAAAAATTGGGGTTGATAAAAAACAAAATATTTAGTAATCCGAACAAATCTTTTACAATAGTTATTGCTGAAGCTCACAAACATTTCCATTATTCATTGGAAAACAGTTAATGAAAATTTAGATATTTCCATATTAACACACGCATGCACACTCATATCTATTTATTTATCTATCTATCTATCCGTCTATCTACCAATCTACCCCCCTGCACACACACATATCTGTCTATCTATATCTATATTTATGTTTAGTATGAATACACACCACACACACACAAAACACACCAAAACACACCACGCACGCACGGGCACAACACACCAAACCCCCCAAAACCCGCACGCACGGACACACACCCACACACACCACAACCACATATATATACATATATATAAATATATATATATAAAATAATATATATACTATATATATATATTTAAAAATATGTATATATATAAATTATATATATATATATATATTTACCCACACACCACACACACGCAGCACGGACACACACACACACACACACACAACATATATATGCACAAATATAAAAATAATATTATATATATATGATATTTTAGTATATTTTAAAATATTATATGATATATATATAATTATATATAAATTTTATATATATATATATATATTATAAATATATATATATTATATATATTTTTATATATATATATATAATATATAATATATTATTATGTGTGTTTGTGTGTGCGTGGGTGCGTGTGTGGTTTTGTTGGTGTGTGTGTTGTTTGTGTATCTATGTATTTTTGTGTTTTTAAACATACATCAACTACCCAAAAACATCATACATACATATATTTAATGTATAATATATATATTAATAATATTATATATAATATATATATATAATATATATAGATAGATAGATAGAAAGAAAATAGTGTAGATAGAAGAGAGAGAGAGAGAGAGAGAGAGAGAGGAGGAGGAGAGAAAACGAAAACACACCTCCAACAGTTATTTTTCAAGAAAACCCCAAAAATTAACGTCGGTTAACTTCAATAATTCATTCCTTATTACTTTATCTTTGTTTAAGACTAAAATTTTGTTTAAAAAATTTTTATTTTTTCGTCTTCGACATTTTCAAAATGCATTATTTTACAGATAAATGGTAGTCTGTACGTGATTTTAAAAACGTACCCTGGGTTGTATAACTGACATTTGTCTTTTCTAAGTTTGTAAGGATGAAATACAACGATTCCAAAATTCCTCCAGCTGTCTGTTTCGCTTTTTCTCTCCCTCTCTCTCTCTTTCCCCCCTCTCCTTCGTCTCTTCTTCATTTTTTCTGTTTTTCTCTCCTCTCCCCCCTCCTCTCATTCATTGCCCCCTCCCCTTCCCTTTTTGTCTCCACCCCCCTCCCTCTCCCCTTCTTGTTCTCTAGCCTCCCTCCCTCTCTCCCCTTTTGCTCTTATGCCTCCCCCCCCTCTCCCTTCTTGTCTCTCTACGCCTCCCCCCCCTTCCTCCCCCTTTCTCCCTCTCCCGCTCTCCCATATTTATTTTTTTTTTTCTAGACTTGTTGTTTAATCGGTTTCCCTTCCCCCTCCCCTGTCACCCAGTTCGTTACTTTCCCTTTGCCCCTTTTCCCCCTTTTTCCTCGTTCACTGCCCCCCCCCTTTCTCTTTTTTACGATTGTCAAAACCAAAAAAATCCTTTGTTCTTTGTCTCGCTTTAAACCTCTATTTAAACCTATTTACTCTCTTTTCTTCTCTTTGATTGATTTTTTTCTATTTTCTCCCCCTATTTTCATTTTTGCGCTAATAGGAAAGGAAAAAAATCCGTGAGAATGAGAAGAAAAAATAAAGGAGAGTATGAATAGAAGGGAAAAAAAACCCCCGTCCGTCCAAAGGGAAATCTAAATTTAATAGGTATGAAAAATAGCATATTTCCCCTTTATTTTTTTATTCATTTATCTTATTTCACTTTTTAAGGGGGGAAGCCTATCATGGACTGTATGATTCAAATGGTGTAAAAGATATCAAACGGGGAGAAAAAAATTGACTACTGCTACGTTTATAATATATATGTATACACACACACCAAATACACACACCACAAAACACCCACACACACACACACACGCATACACACACACCACATTGTTTTGCTGTGCGTATGTCGTGTGTGTGTGATGTGGGGTGTGTGGTGTGTGATTTGGGTGTGGTCTGGCGTGTGTGGTGTGTGTGGGCGTGCGTGCGTGCGCGCGTGTGTTGTGTGGTTAGTGTGTGTGTCTTGTGTAGTGGTGT
>NC_051397.1:1700430-1707930 GCF_015228065.2 Penaeus monodon
ATAATATAGATGGATCTGTAGAGTTGTTTCAATATTGACAAGAAAAATAAAAAGAGATGGGAAAATAGATTTAGAAAAGGAAATAAGATATAGGGGAGAGGTGGGTTCCAGGGATAAAGAGAAGGAAAGAGAGTAGAGAATGAAAGAAAGAGAGAAAGAAATCTAAAGTGCAATTCACATGCAAAAATACGAGTGTTTAGGATATTGATGGTGAGAAATGGTAATGCTGATAATGTGGTAGAAAAAACTCGCAATGCGCATGCTAGAATTATTGTAAAATAGTACAACGGTTTCGAAATACTCTTTATTTTTTCTTACGAAGATAAAATCTAGGAAGATTTCGAAACTGTGTACTGTGGGTTTTTCTACAGTTAATGATGATAGTTATAATGATGCTACTAAGGACAGTGGTAGCATCATTATTACTGGTAATGATAACAGTACTATTGCACACTAATACTGTGTGTGTGTGTGTGTGGTGTGTGTGAGTGAGAGAGAGAGAGAGAGAGAGAGAGAGAGAGAGAGAGAGAGAGAGAGAGAGAGAGAGAGAGAGAGAGAGAGAGAGAGAGAGAGAGAGAGAGAGAGAGAGAGAGAGAGAAGAGAGAGCGTTTTTGTATTTGTGAGAGAGAGAGAGAGAGAAATAAAGAGAGATAGATAGATAGAAAGATAGATAGATAGATAGATAGATAGATAGATAGATAGATAGAGATAGAGAGAGAGAGAAAGAGAGAGCGTTTTTGTATTTGTGTATATTTTCTAAGTATCTGTCTACTTATAGTCGCGATAGTCGTAAAAATGCGACTGCTGGCTCGAGCCCGATCTCACGGCAAGAAAACCACATATCGCCTTCAGAAGTCAAAACGAGGTATCGTAGGGGAAATCGCCGCCGTGACACAAGTATTAGCGCGCCGAACCGCGGTTGGTTAGGAAGGGCATCCAACCAGGCAAGGGTGGCACTGCCAAATAACCTCTCAACAGTGAATTGAGAGAGGCCTATGTCCTGCAGTGGAATGAATGGCTGTATTAAAAAAAAGAAGTAGATATATGTATATATGTGTTGTGTCTATGTGAGTTTGTTCGTGTGTGTGTGTGGGTATGTACACACACACACACACACACACTCACACACACACACACACACACACACACAAATATATATATATATATATATATATATATATATATATATATATATATATATTATATATATATAGAGAGAGAGAGAGAGAGAGAGAGAGAGAAGAGAGAGAGAGAGAGAGAGAGAGAGAGAAATTAAGAAAAACTAGAAAGAGAGGGAAAAAAACAACTGGAAAAGCAAAAAAGAAGAAGAAGAAGAAGAAGAAAAAAAAAACAGCAAGAACAACAACAACAAAAAAAAAGAAAAAAGAACAGAAAAGAATATCGTATGCAAACAAACCTCCCAGCTCTTGAACTGCAGAATGTTAGGGAAATCGAGAAAGCATGAGCATGACCTGATATCGAGTTCGTTTATGTTTGTTCGCGGTTGAGCTGTACAATCACGCTGGATATATATCAAAAAAAAAAAAAAGTATTAGTGTTTCCCAAGGGAACCCGGGAACACAGATGGAAGTGTATATATATATATTCTTTTTTTTTCTCTTTTTTGCTTTTTATAAGAGGTAGCTTCTAGCTGTTCCTCCTTAAAATGCACATTGTTAAGAGTTATCTTTTTTATTTCTTTATACGTCTGCAAAAGCAAAAAGACTTTCTGAAATTTGTGTTTATCGACGTCGGGGATTTAAAGCTGAGACATTATTTTCTTGATGAATGTTTTCGATGAATGGTGGAAAAAAAAAGAGTTTCAGATATTCTTTTCTGATAATTTTCCGAGTATACCTATATGCCTTGTGTAGCTATGTAAACACACATACATACAAACCCACACACATCAAGAACACGTATGTTGTCTCTCTGTCGCAATCAATAATAATAAAAAAATCTCACTCCCTTGCCTACACACAACCACAAGGTGTGTGAGAGACAGAAAGAGAGAGAGAGGTTTGGTTTGATGGTTTGGTTTGTTTCCATTTGTTACAATGGATTTTCTTGGTGTGACACACTGTCTGTTTGATTTTGCCTTTAAATGACCCCCTGTGTGCAAGGAATGGCCGGGGTTGCCATCCACTGGCGGCGAGGGATTTGAACGCAGGGCAGCGAGATTGCTAGACGAGATCGCTACCGCTGCACCACATAGCACACACACAGAGAGAGAGAGAGAGAGAGAGAGAGAGAGAGAGAGAGAGAGAGAGAGAGAGAGAGAGAGAGAGAGAGAGAGAGAGAGAGAGAGAGAGAGAGAGAGAGAGAGAGAGAAGAGAGAGAGAGAGAGGAGAAGAGAGGAGAGAGGCAGATCCTCGAGAGGCAGATCCTCGAGAGGCAGATCCTCGAGAGGCAGATCCTCGAGAGGCAGACCCTCGAGAGGCAGACCCTCGAGAGGCAGACCCTCGAGAGGCAGATCCTCGAGAGGCAGACCGTTGCGTCGGTGTTTTGAGTGACAGGTGACGAGGGAGGAGACTAAATAGCGCCGGGACGAGGTAAATGAACTGCGATGTTTTCGTCGGCAGCGCCGGTGACACGCCGGGCTAATCGGGGATGGAGGAGAGGGAGACGGAGGATGGTGGAGCAAGGATGAAGAAGAAGGAGACGGAGGATGGAGGAAGGAAGGAAGGAAGGAAGGAAGGAGGAGGAGGAATAAGAGAAGAGGGGATATGGAGGAATGAGGGTAAAAAGGAGAAGGATAGAGGAACGAAAGAAGGAGATGGAGGGAAGGAGGAGAATGGAGGAATAACAAAAGGATGGAGATGGAGTAATGAGGGAACGAGGAGGAATGAGAGAAAGATGGCGATTGAGGAATGAGGGAAGAGAGGAAGACTCGGAGGAACGAAGGAAGAAGGGAAGATGGGAAAATGAAGGAAGGAGAGAAAATGAAGGAGGAAAAGAAGGAAGGAGATAGAGGAATGAGGGAATGCAGGGAGATGGAGATGAGGAAGATGGAGGAATGAGAGAAAGAGGAAGATGAAGGGACAAAGTAAAGAGGGAGAGGATTGGAAAGGACGAAGGAGGGAGATGGAAGAATGAAGGACTGAGGAAGATGATGGAACAGAGACAGGAGGAAGGAGGAGGAGCAAAAGAAGGAGGGAGATGGAGGAACAGAGGAACGGAAGTATATGAAGGAATAAACGATGGAAGAGAGAGAGGAAGAGTGAAGATGGGGGAAAGGGAGGAGGATGATGATAAAGGAACAACGGAAGAAGATAAATGGAGGAAGAGAGACAGAGAGGACAGAAAGAAAGAGGGAGATGGAGGAATGAAGTAAGGAAAATAGAGGAACAAAACAGGAAGAAGAGAGTAAATAGAAGAAGAGAGGATGAAAGTGGAGAATGAAGGGGGAATATCAAGAGAATGAAAAATGAAAACAAAAGAAGAACAGAACTAAAGAAGAAGAAGAAGAAGAAAAAAAAAGAAAGAAAAGAAAAGAAAAAATATGTATATATAGAATAATAATAATAATAATAATAATAATAATAATAATAATAATAAAAGAGAGAAAAGGGAACTGAAGAGAATACAAAAGGCAAGAGAAAAGACAAGGAAAAGGAAAATACAGGAGACCAGGCAGAAAAAGGAAGGAAGAAAAAGAGAGAAAGCGAAAATAATAACTGAATAACGAACATAAAAACGAATGAAAGGAATAATAATAATAAAAAAACCCACAAACGAAAGAAGAAAAAAAGAATCAACGAAAGGAAATAAAATAAATAATAATTAGAAGAAGAAGAAAAAAAGAAAACAATAAGAAGTAAAAAGAAAGAAAAAGAAAGAAAGAGAAAAAAAAGAAAGAAAGAAAAAAGAAAGAGAGAGAGAAAGAAAGAAAGAAAAAAACGAATGAACGTCTATGAATCCGGCAGAAGGATAAACAAGACGAAAAGAAACCAAAGATAAACACATCTAAAATTAAAGAATAGAAAAAAAAGAAATGAATAAAACACGAAGGGAAGGCAAGATAAACAGACTCGGATGCAGGTCAGAAATGGATGAAAAAATGAGAAGAGAGAGAGAGAGAAAGAAAAGATGATTGAAGCGTTGGTCAAGACGGCGGAGGAGGAGATAGAGGAGAAGAGAGAGAGAGAGAGAGAGAGCAAAAGAGAGAGAGAGAAAAAGAAAGAGAGAGAGGGAGAGAGATAAACAGACTCGGATGCAGGTCAGAAATGGATAAAAAAATTGAGAAGAGAGAGAGAGAGAAAGAGCAAAAGAGAGAGAGAAAGAGAGGAGAGAGAGAGAGAGAGAGAGAAGATAGAGAGAAGGAGGAGAGAGAGAGAGAGAGAGAGAGAGAAAAAAAAGAGGGGGGGGGGACAGAGGAAGAGAGAAAGAGAGAGAGAGAGAAGATGAGAGAGAGAGAGAAGAGAGAAAAGGAGAGAGAGAAGAGAGGGGGGGGATAGAAAGAATAATAAGAAGAGAGAAATAATAAAATTATAAAAAGATAAGGGGGAGAGGGGAGATAGTAGAGGGGAAGGGGTGAGGGGATAAGGGGGAGAGAGAAGGAAGAGAAAAGATGAGAGGGGGGAACATAAGAGAAGAGGAGGTTGAGAGAGAGGGATGAAATTGGGGAAAAAAAAAAAAAAATAAAAGAAAAAAAAATAAAAAGAAATGAAAAGAAAAGAAAAAAAGAAAAAAAGAAAAAGGGGGGAAAAGAAAAAGCTAAAAGTGTTAAAAATGAGAAAAAAAAAGGGAAAAAGAGAGAAAGAAAAATTTTTTAAAAAAAAAAAAAAAAAAAAAAAAAAAAAAAAAAAAATAAAAAAAAACGGGGGGGGGGGGGGGGAAAAAAAAAAAAAAAAAAAACCCCCCCCCCCCTTTTTTTAAAAAAAAAGAGAGAAGAGACAAGATAGAAATAAACGAAACGTTTGGGGAAGACGAGGAAAGAGAAGAGAGAAAAAGAAAGGGAAAAGAAAAAAAGGGGGAGTAAAATCACGTACATGACAGACCGGATTTACGGATAAAACTACGCTGGATTTATCGCGGATTTATGGCCGATTTATACCGAGGGATTTATTTTCAGATTTTTTTCTCTCTTTCACGGGATGAAAACTTTCCTTTGGCAATAGCTGGGAGTAATGTTTAATTAAGATTATTATTACTATTATCATTAAAATTTATTATTTTATTATATTATTATTATTATTATTATTTTATTATATTTTTGTTTTTGTTGTTGTTTTTGTTGTTTTTGTTTTTGTTACGTCATTATCCTATTTCATTATTATTTCATTACTTCTATATTGCTATTTTGTTTTTCATCATCATTATCATTGTAGGAGGGCCCGGCTGATGATGATGAGATGATATGAGATATAATAATTAAAAAAAAATAAAAAAATAATAAAAAAAAAAAATAATAATAAAATAATAATAAAAAAAAAAAAAAATAATGATAATAATATATAAAATGTAAAAATAATAATGAAATAAAATACTAATAAAATTTTTGATAAAATAATAATAAAGGTTTTGAACAATGATGATAACAACAACAACAACAACACACTAAAATGAGATAATAATAATAATAATAATAACAAAATAATAATAGTAATAGTAATTAGTATTACCATAATAATGATAATATTCATAATAATGATAATGGTACTAGTAATAATAATAACAGTTATAATAATCATGATAATAATGATAATAATAATAACAACGGGAACAACAACAAAACAACAACAACAACAACAACAACAACAAAAAATAATAATAATAATATAATAATAATAATAATAATAAGGATAAAAGAATAATATTGTATTAATGGTGAAATAATAACAATAGTAATAATAACAACAATAATAATAACGATAATAAACATAATGATGATCATAATTATTATTGTAATAAGTATAATAATAATAACAACAACAATAATAATGATAATAAGAATAAGAATTATGAAAATGATAAAAGCTATAAGAACAACAACAACAACAATAATAATAATAATATTGACAATAGCTGGGAATTCAGAGGGTGTTGCAAGCAAGTGCCTCTTAATGGAAGGGATAGTCTATTGTTACTTGATACCAACTAGTATTGTATAGGGAAGGAGAATCTGTTATTAGTGGTGTTTATACTGTAATCATCTTCGCGTTTCTTTATGATGTTGCAGAAGTGATACAAATACTTTAACGATAATATTGTTGTGATTATTTTATCAGGACGATTACTTGCAGATAAACATCCATAATGGAGAGTTTTTGTCGAGAGTGAGAAAGAGAAAGAGAGAGAGAGAGAGAGACACAGGAAGACAGAGAAAGAAAGAGAACATATATATATTACTTTCCTAGCTAATGTTTTTATACTTTTACCAGGAAAGAAGTTCATCAAGTTCGCTATTGTTATCAATATACCCCAGCTCGGTATTTTTTTCTATAATAACTCATATACCAAGAATAGCATGTGATTGCCCCCTCCGCCATCATTTTCCCTTGTCACGTGAAAACAGTATCATTCTATACTATCTACCACCAGTGGTTTTAGCGGAACTACTGAACGACCATCATAAACAATTTTATTATTATCTTCACAAACTTTTCTTCTCATTTTTTTTACTCTCCCTTATCGAAAAGAAGCAGAACAAAATATATCATATATCGGTCTCATCGCAAAGGATGATAGTTATGACGAAGAGACCATGACAAGCATTGCTGAATATCAAACTTGGACTCAAGAACTGGGTGGGAGGAAGGGGGGGTGGGGTTGGATTTTCTTTGCTTGATTTGTTTGTTTTACAAATATCTTGTTTGTGTTATTTCTTAATCTAGAAATTTAATCATATTTTTTTTTTTCATTCACTATTTTCCTTATTATTATAACTATTGTTATTGCTATTTTTTCTGTTATAGATATTATCATTGCTACTATTATCATTATGGTTATTATCATTATTTGATTATCATCATTGTTATCATCATTACTATATTATTGGTATTATTATTACTAATAATAATACTATTATCATTACCAATATTATTGTTACTTTTATTATCATTATCATTATGATTATCAATATTATTGTTACAATTATTATCATCATCATCATTATCATTATCATTAATCATTATCATTATCATTATTATTATTATCATTATTATTGAATTTCACAAAGATGTATTACGTTTATTGATGTTAAACTATTCATAAGCAGAATATATTCCTTTGTCTTCCTCACTTCCCCCTTTCAGCAATCTTTATTTGATTATTCAGTCTTATGCTTCATTATATCAGCCGTTGTTGTTATTATTAATTATTATAGTCATTATTATTATTATCATCTTTATTGCCATTTTGTTATTATCATTATTATTATTATTATTATTATTATTATTATTATTTTTATCATTATTATTATTATTCTTGTTTTGTTGTTATAATTATTATTGCTGTTGTTTTGTTGTTGTTTTGTTGTTATTATTATTATTATTACCA
>NC_051397.1:1790430-1792930 GCF_015228065.2 Penaeus monodon
AGAGAGAGAGAGTAAAACACAACCATTACAAACTCCAACGAACGACACCTTTCAGGAGGGGGAGAGAAAATGTCTCGAAGCATGTCGAAGACCGCAGAGCTAGCTTGGGCTGTAAATTGAATCTTTCACAACCTTAAACTTTTAAGACAGTCTTGATCGCCTCGGCTGCTGGACCGCTTGCCTGGATGCCTCTCTCCGCTTCGCCCACTGACGTTTCTGTCTGAGTCTCTCAGGTGATGGGCGCCAAGGCAAATACTGTAGGAGGGAGGGAGGGAGGGAGGGAGGGAGGGAGAAGAGAGAAGGAGGGAAGGAGGGAGGGAGGGAGATAGATAGATAGATAGATAGATAGATAGAGAGAGAGAGAGAGAGGAGAGAGAGAGAGAGAGAGAAACAGAGAGAGAGAGAGCCAAAGATCCAAACTGAAAGAATAAAAAAAAAACATAGACAAGCGAACAGTAAGACCGTAATAACAAAAGAAGAGAGAGAAAAAAAACACACACACACGCGCACAAACAGAAACCAACACACATTCACACACACAAACACACACACACACACAACAAACAGGAGAAAAAAAACAATCACACAAAAACAAAAACCAGTACACATTCACACACAAACAAACACAGACACACACACACACACACACATACACACGCACACACTCACACACACACACAAAACAAACAGGGGAAAAAAATCACACAAAACAGAAACACACAAACGAACACAAACACACACACACATACACACAAAGCAAACAACATCCCTAAAAAAAAACACACACACATACCCACACATACACAGACACACACATACACACACACACACACACACACACACACACACACACACACACACACACACACACACACACGCACGCACACACACACCGTTGCTCACGACCCCCACCACCCTAAGAGCGCTCCCAGCCATAGTTCCATTAGGTAAATATAACGTACAGTCCCCCTCGCCTGCGATATGGATGCTGCGTCTCCGTTATAGCGCCTTTTGCCTCCGCTACTGTCTTCCGGTCACCGCGTCCTGGTGTTTCCTTTCGTTTAAAAATCCACGGGGTTGCTCGCCTGTGTTTATTCGCATTTTATGAAACTTTTCTTTCGTGGTGGGCTGGGGAGGGGTTGGGGGAAGGTGGGGGGGAGGTTGTGTCATGAGGTTCGTACCTTTTGTTGTTGTTATTATTCTGTATGTGGTTATTTCTTTATGTCTTTTTTTATTATGATCATCATTATTATTGTTCATTCTCATCATCGTTTTTATCATTGTTATTATTGTTATCTTTATTATTGTTATTATTATTGTTATTATTTTTGTTATTATTATTATCGTTATTATTCTAATTGTTATCATTATCATTATCATAATAGGTTGTTTTATTGTCCTTATCAATATTATTATTAGTAGCAGTAGTAGTAATAGTAATTAATAGTAATTATCGTCATTATTATTATTATCATTACCATTATTTTTATTATTACTATTATTATTATTATCATTATCATTATAATCATAATTATTATCATTATTACCATCAGAATCATTATCATTACTGAATTCCATTATTACATACTTACGGAAAACTCCATATTAATCCGATTTTCTTCCTAAAATGTAGAGAGAGGGGGGGGGAGGAGGGGAGCTCATATCAACCCTCCCTCTCCCCCCCCCTCTTAAATACCGTTTTCATTGCTTCTATTTCATCAATATAAAGCATTCTCCGTTACCGTCTGCGTGTCGAGAATCGTATGGACCAAGAACCCGATGATTGTAATTGGTCTCTCGTAAACACGTGATTGGTGTGACTCGCAAGAGGATTCGTGATTAGTTTCCAATCAGCTATCAACATATGCTAAAGGTTAGAGAGGAACTTTGCAACATATGGATGTTTTACTAATCTCCGTTATTACTTGGGTTCTTAAAAAAAAAAGATTGATTTTCCGATGTGACATGAACATCATTAGATTTTTTTTTCCTTTTAAGCAAGAAGTTACATCAATAGTCGAAAAAATTGATTTCTTTTCTGTAAGGATTTGTAAAAATCAGGATTATGACCACAGTTTAACCGGTACATAATATTTCTACGTGGTTTTCCTTTATCGGTATTAGTGTTCTCAAAAAAACTATTTTCGTGCGACAGGGATCAATATACAAGCGTCAGTCTAGGCTTTCAATTGTTTCATCAATAGTCAGATATCTGCTTCATCAACAAGTCTGTTTAACAAACTTTCCATCATTCCCACCCTCTCCCTTCAGTGTCATTATTTGTTGTTTATGTGTTTTTAGACGTCATTGTGTTTATGTACACACTCACAAACACACACACACACACAAAACACACACACACACACACACACACACACACACACACACACACACACACACACGCATACACACACACACACACACACACACACACACACACACCACACACACACCACACACACACACCACACACATATATATATATATATATATATTATAT
>NC_051397.1:1810430-1815430 GCF_015228065.2 Penaeus monodon
GAGCCAGATAGATAGATAGTTGGAGGCAGAGAGAGAGAGAGAGAGAGAGAGAGAGAGAGAGAGAGAGAGAGAGAGAGAGAGAGAGAGAGAAAGAGAAGAGAGAGAGAAGAGAGAGAGAGAGAGAAAGAGAGAGAGGAAAGAGAGAGAGAGAGAGAGAGAGAGAGAGAAAAGAGAGGAGAGAGAGAGAGAGAGAAGAAGAGGGATAAAAGAGAAGTGAGAAAGATTGTATGCTGATTAAGTACGGAAAGTAAAGTAGATTCAAGAAAGCAGCAAAATTATTAAGATATTGTCCTCAGAACCTTTTTGTCCATGTGTGTGTGTGTGTGTGTGTGTGTGTGTGTTTGGCCATGTGTGTCTGTGTGTGTTGTGTGTTTATCTGTGTGAGTGACGAAACACATGCTCTCTCTCTCTCTCTCTCTCTCTCTCTCTCTCTCTCTCTCTCTCCTTCTCTCTCGCTCTCTCCTTCTCTCTCTCTCCCTCTCTTTAACACCCCCCCTGCTCCACACACCCACGCAAACGCTAATACATACACTTTAATGCAATTTCCTTATCTCCCTGCATTCACACACACACACACACACACACACACACACACACACACACACACACACACACACACACACACACACACACACACACACACACACACACACACACAGCGCACGCACCACACACACACACACACACACACCACACCAAAACAAAATTTAACCCCCACACACACCACCACACCCCCACCACACACACAAACACAAAAAAAAACACAACAAAAACAAAAAAAACAAATAAAAACAAGAAAAAAAAAAAAAAAATAAAAATTTAAAAAATTTAAATAACAAAATTATTAATAATTTTTAAAAATATATTATATATATATAAAATAATATTTTCCTAAAAATATATATATATTTTTATATATATATAATTTTATATATTTTTAATTTATTTTATATATATATTATATATATATTTATATATAAAATATAATATATATTATATATATATATTTTAAAATATAAATAATAAAATATATATTTTTGTGGGGTTGTGTGTGGGATAAACGTTTTTCTCTTTGAATTTCTAAAATTGTTGTCTGTCATTACGAAATAAAAAGCCCCAATGCTCATACACTTTTCATGCATTAGTTCTGATAATAAAAAAAGCTTCTAAATTTTATCAGAGTGACATTGTTGTGCGGAACAGCGGGTTTAGAAGGGCGAGATGGGGAAAATGTAAAAACCTCATTTCATTTATGATATCTACATAACTTACACAATTTTTGGCATAGTTAAAACCGAGTGAATATGTCAGAGTATAAAGCTGATCTAATGCATCTATCAGTTTTTTTGGGTTGAAAAGAAAAAGGTCACTGTAAAAGGGAATTCTAAGTTGTTAGTTACATTAAATATTTTTCACGGGAAACCCAAAATGGTTATCTATTTCATTTTTCACTACTGATAACGCCAAGTTTTTAATTTAAGTTTCCAGGGGGTTTAATACTGAAAAACAGTAAATCATTACTGGTTCTCCTCTCTTTCTCTCGCTCCCTTTTTTTTTTCTCTCCCCTTTTTCTCTTTTTTCTCTCTCTCTCTCTCTCTTCCCTCTTTTTCCTACTCCTCTCCTCCTTTCTCTCTCTTTTCTCTTTTTTTCTCTCTTCTCTCCCCCTTTTCCCCTCTCTCTCTTTCCCCTCCCCTTTTCCTCTCTTTCCTTTTCTTTTCTCTGGGGTTTCCTCTCCCCCCTCCCTCTCTCCTCTCCCCTCTCTTTCCCCTCTTTCCTTTCCTCCCCTCCTTTTTTTTCTTTTTTTTTTTTTTTTTTTTTTTTTTTTCTCCCCTCTCTCTCTCTTCTCTCTCTCTCTCTCCTTCTCCTTCTTCCTCCCAAAATTATATATAAAAATAAAAATTATTTATATATAAAATAATATATATAATATTTAAGCTAAAATATATAAAAAATAAAAAATAAAAATATTATAATAAAAAATAGGGGGTTTTTTTATTTTTGAAAAAAATTTTTTAATAATAATAAAGATAAATATATATAAATAGATAGATAGATATAAATTTTATAATTCCTTCTTTTTTAAAATTATTATTATAAAAATTTTATTATTTTTAAAGGGAAATTTTAAGGGAAATATTCCCAAAAAAAATTATAAAGATATATAAATATATAAATATAAAATATAATATTATATTTTTATATAATTATTTTATTATTTTTAAATAATAATATATATAAAAAAAAAAAAATCAAATTTTTTACACACAACACAAAACCCCACAAAACACAAACACACACCCCAACACACCCCCCACAAACACACCCACAACAACACACACAACACAACACACACCCCAGTATAAAAAATAATTATATAAGAAATAAATTTTAATTTTAATATAATATAGATATATAAAAATATATATATATATATAATAATGGGGTATATAAAAATAAAATTATTTTATAGGTTTTTGGGCCCTTTTACAAATTATATCAAAACCAAGACTTATTCTCTCTTTTGCGCGCTCTCTCTTTCTTTCTCCTTAATACAATCTGTCCATCTACATACTTACCATTCAATCTACCTATCTCTCTATGCGCACTAACCAAAATACAGAGAATCACAAAAAAGAAACATGAACCCCGCCCTCCCTTTCCCCTTTGGGAATTTTTATTCTTTTTTTTTGCCTTTCCCAAAGGGGAGTAAACCAAGCCTGCTAAAGAAAAATACGTCAAACCATAGCACTCACGGAAAAGAGGAGAGAGACAGATAAAGTGACGTAATAAAGACGATTCTACCCTCATCCCTTGACACCATTTTTTTTTCTCTCCTCTCTTTCTTTGCCCTCCTGTCCTAACACAGGTTCCCCTGTCCATCTTCCGTCCCTGATAAATTAGTTTTAAAAATCGGGTTCAGCCTCTGATACGAGGGCCACCGGCTTGCCCGGTTAGACACCTATCTCCCAACCCTTTACCCATTACGTCGCTGTCTTATCCTCTGACCCACTACCAACTCCCCCAGCATCACCAGCCCCTTGGGAAAAAGGTGGTTTCGTGGTGGGGTCCTTGACACCAGTTTTTAAAGTCATGTTTAGTTTTTTGACACCAGTTTTCCCTCGGGCCCTGTATGCCGCGACAAGTTCATTTGCAATGCTGACCTCTGACACAAATTTTTTTCGCCATTCTATGCCTCTGACACCAGCTCCATCACCTTAATTGTCTCGAGAGACCAAACAAGACTTCAGAAATAAATTAAAAGGAAATTTATGGTAAAGAAGAGATGACGCTGAGGATGCAACAGCAATATGAGGGATGGATGTGTGCAACATTTCTGGGGGATTGGGAAATTAAAAAAAAAAATTTAAAATTTAAATTTAATACATTGCCTTTAGCAAAGAAAAATCTAATTTAAAAGATAAGTTAAAGTCTTTTTTGTTACATTGTCCTCGGGGAAAGCTGAGGGGTTTTTTCCTTAAGGTGATAAAAAACAATGCAATGCATTCTAAAGGAGGATCAACATCGGTTCTTACCCTCATAATGTTTTGAGAAAACAGTGGAAAAAAAAGAGCAGATATTTTGATATTCCTATTGTTTCTGCGGTTTTTAAATTTCTCCCAAACCCAAAACCCAGATTATGTGGGCGGTATAAAGTACATGGAACTAACGGCAATATTGATGCAATGGGTGTTGGAATCGAGTATTCAGTAGTAACTCAAGATAATGGATAACCTGTCATACTGAGGTGTAATTTTTATGTTTTTATTTACAAAAAACACTTGCCCTTTACCCAAAAAGAGAAGAAGGGAAAAGAGAAAAAGGGGAAAAGAGAGAGAGAGAGAGAGAGAGAGGGAGGGGGGAGAGGGGAGAGAAGAGAAAAGGGGGAGGGAAGAGAGAGAGAGAGAGAGGGGAGAGAGGGGAGAGATGAGAGAGAGAAAAGAAAAGAGGAAAAAGAAAGGGGAAAGAAAGGAGAAAAAGAGAGAAGGGGTTCCCTTAATCCGGTGGAAAAATTATCGGGGGGAAAATTAAAGAATTTTGAAGCCCTGTCTTTTTTCCCATAAAAGAGAAAGAAAAATAATTTTTTCCAAGAAAAGGAAAGGGAAAAATTTCCCCCCTAGGTTTTTCCTACAAAGGAAGGAAAAGGTTTTCCAAAATTTTTTAAAAAAGGGAAAAAGGGGGATTTTAACCGGGGAAAAATTTGGAAACTTTTTTAAAAGGGCCGCCCTTAAACCGGGTTTTTAAAACGATTTGGGTTTTTTTTTGGGAAACTTTTAAAACGGTTTTTTTTTTCCCCTTTTCAAAAAAATTTTAAATTTGGTTTTTTTTTGGTTTTAAAAAAGAAATACGGATTTTTTAAAAAAAAATTGGGCGAAGGAATGATTATTTTTTAAAAATTTATAAAGAAATTTTATTCTGCATCATAATATTGGGAAAAAAATTTAAAACCCCACTGTTTTTAATTGTTCCTTTTTGTCTTTCCCCCCGCTCCTTTTCATTCCTTTTCTCCGGGCTTCGGGCATCTTCCTTTTTAAATTTCTCTCTCTTCGGCCTCTTCTCTTCCCCTCTCTCCCCTCCTTTTCGATTTTTTTCAAAGCGATTTTAGAAGAAAGAGAAAAAAACAAAAAGAGATTTTTTAAAAAAAAGGAATTTTGAAAGCCTTAACGAATAAGATAAAAAGGTTTTTCCAGAACATTTTTTTTTATAAAGAATTTGGGGGTTTTTGGTTTTTTAAACTCTTTTTTCCTCTCTCCTCTCTCCCCTTCCCCCCTCTCTCTTTTCCTCTCTCCCTTTTCCGTCCCCTTTCTTTTCCTTTTCTCTCTCTTTTCTCTCCTCTCTCTCTCTCTCTTTTCTCTCCATCCCCCTTTTTTTTCTCTCTCTTCTTTCTTTCTCCCCTTTCTCTTTTCTTTTCTCTCCCCTCCTTTTTTCTCTCTTGTCTCCATTTTTTTTATCTTTTCCCTTTCGTCTTCCTTTCTCCTTTTCTTCTTTCTTTTCTCGGAAAA
>NC_051397.1:1835430-1838857 GCF_015228065.2 Penaeus monodon
GGAGGGCAGTTGGGGCAGGAGAACGAGGGGAATGAGGGGAGGGAGGGGGAGGTAGCGGACGAGAAAGACATAGATGGTAAGGGGGGAGGGGAAGGAGAGGGACGGAAGGGAGAGGGAGGAAAACGAGGGGGAGGGAAGGGGAGGTAGAGGACGAGGGAGATGGAAGGAGACGGAAGGGAGGGAGGAGGAGGAGAAGGAGGGGAAAGGAGAGGGAGATAACGACAAAGGGGGAGGGAAATAGGAAGGGGGGAAGGGAGTTGGAGAAAGAGGGATGAGGAAGAGGGGTCGGGGAGACAGAGGGAGGGAGGGAGGGAGAGGTGGGGAGGGAGAGGAAAATAGAAGGGAGGCAGGAGAGTGGTTAGTGGGCTGAGGGGGGGGGGAGGAGAGGGGAAGCGGGGAGGGAAGAGGGAAGAGAATGAGGAGGTAAGAAAAGGAAATATGAAGAGAAGGTAAGAAAGGAAAGGAACATGAAAATGAAGGAGGGAGGAAAGGAGGGAAGAAAAATGAGAAAAGGTAGGAAAAAAGAGGAAGGGGGAAAAGGGGGAGGAAGTGAAAGAAGGGAGGAATAAGGGGAGGGAAGGAACGGAGGAAGAAGAGATAGAGAAGAAGGAGGAAGAAAAGAAAGGGAATAAGGAGGAGAGAAGAGAAAAGGGGAGAAGGAAGTAAGAAGAATAACGTTTGGAAAAGGAGGAGTTGGAAGATGAAGAGAACAGAATGAAAGAGGAGAAAGGAGAAAGGGAATGATTTTCTGAGAGATCGAAAAAAGGATAAAAGGAGGAGGTGAGGAAGACAGAAAGAAAATGGCGGGTGAGGTATAGAAGGAGAAGAATAATGGGTAATTGAAGGAGAAAGGAGAGAGTTGGAGGAATCCCTTCCTGAGGGAGGAAGAGGAGGAGGAGGAGGAAGAGGATGGAGGGAGAAGGAGGTGGAGAAGGAGATAAGGAAGAGAAAGTAGGAAGAGGAGAAGGAGGAGAAAGACACTGGGTTAAAAGCCAAGTGGAAGAAGAGGAGGAAGAAAATGAAAAAGAGGAGAGTTAAGGAAAGAGAGAGACGTAGAAGAAAAGGAAGATAAGAAAGAAAGTGGGAAAGAAAAAAGGAAAGGATAGGAAAGGGTACAGAAGGAGAACAAAGAAACAGGAAGAAAGAGAAAGAAGAAAGAGAGAGAGAGAAAGAGAATAAAAGATAAAGGATACGGATAGGAAAGGGGGGATGAAGGAGGGGAAAAGAGAAAGAAAAATAAGAACAAAGAACAGAAAGAGAGAAGGAGAAGAAGAAGAAGAATGTAAACACTTGAACATAAATCTCTTTTTTTCATTTTTTTTTCCACTTCTCTTTTTTTCCCTTTCTTTCACTTCTCTCTTCTCTTCTCTCTCTTCTCTCTCTCTTATCCTCGTCATATTAATCCATATTCCCGTCTGACTGAAACGCTTAAGCCATTATTCCCCGCACGAGCGAGAGAAAATATGTAAATCTGGCGAGCTTATTGGTTATTTGCGGCGGCCACTGAGAATTGTGTCCGACGGTTTTCTTGGTTTGATCCATAAGCGTGGGGGAGAGGGGGGAGGAGGGGGCAGGGAGGGGGAGAGGGGGGGAGGGGCAGGGAGGGGGGGGGAGGGGAGGGGAAAAGGGTGGGGGGAGGGAGAAGGGGGGGCGGAGGGGGAGGGAGGGGGAGAGGGGAGAGGGGGAGGGAGGGGGAGAGGAGGGAGGGAGAAGGGGGAAGGGAGGGAAGGGGGGAGGGAGGCGAGAAGGGGGGAGAAGGGGGACGGGAGGGAAGGGAGGGGAGAGAGAAGAGGAAGGGGAGGGAGAGAGAGAGAGAGAGAGAGAGAGAGAGAGAGAAGAGAGATGAGAGAGAGAGGAGAGAGAGAGGAGAGAGAGAGAGAGAGAGAGAGAAGAGAGAGAGAGAGAGAGAGAGAGAGAGACAGACAGACAGACAGACAGACAGACAGATAGAGGAAGAGAGAGTGAGAGAAAAAAAAAAAAATAAAACACGCACAGAAAAAGAGATAAAAGAGAAGGCATGAATAAAAACGAAATAAGCATATACAGAGAGAGAAAAATTAAAATCATAAAGCAAAAGGGTGAGCTTTTTGTTTCATGGGGGTAGGGGGGGGTTATGGGGGACGGGGAGGGGGGGAGGGGGAGTTGTTTGCAATGTTGCCAAACCAGTGAAAATATTTCGGGCATATCGCGTTTCTGGTATTTATTTTTGTCCTTTATAATGAATGGTCGAGGGACAAATATCATGAAGAAAAATACGGTATTATTGTATTCATCTACCGTGCATGATGTGACGATATATCTGTTCATTCATTGGTCTATCTTTGGTTGTCAAAAATGCTTTAGTGTAAGTGCAGAATGGATACAAATATTAGTCATTAGTCATTGTCAGTTTAATTGATGCTAAATGTGAATGAAAAACGTTCCTCGATATCAAAAACGTTTACAGACAAAAAAAGAAAAAAAGAAAAAAAAGAAAGTAATAAAGAAAAAAAAATACTCGTCATTACTGATAATTACAGATACACATTACATTTGCATACAAGTGTTTGAGAATCAGACCGAGTAAATTATAATATCTTAAGTGCACAGCAATGCAACAGCAATACTCTCTCACTGGGCCGTGTGATCACCAGGTCCCTCTAATTATGAAACTAACATTATTGTTTGGGTTGCAGTGCAAGATGCGACATTATCAAATATGCGTATCAGGATTATCATGTTGTTGTTGTTGCTGTTGTTGTTGTTATATGCAATTTTCTTTTTCCTTAAAGGGGTAGGGGAGATGTGACCTGCTGATGATATTGCCGAGATTATGAAGAGAGGCTGGGAGGAGGAGAGAGAGAGGAAGGCGAGGAGAAGAGGAGAGAGATAGGAAGAGAAACAGGTGGGGGGGGGGGGAAGGAGAGAAGATAGAGAGATAGAGGGAGATGGTACGGGAGGAGAAGAGAGAGAGAGAGAGAGAGAGAGGAAAAGATGAAGGAGAAGAGAGGAAGAGAGAGAAGAGATAGAGGAGAGAGAGGAGATGAGAGGAGGAGGAGAGGAAAAGAGAGAAAGAGACAGGGGGGGAGGGTACGGGAGGAGAAGAAGAAAGAGAGAAGAAAAGAAAAAGAAGAAAAAGAGAGAGAGAGAAGGAAGAGAAGAGAGAAAGAAGAAAGAAGAGAGAGAGAGAGAGAAGAGAGAGAGAGAGAGAGGGAACAAGAAAAGTGTTGAAGGAGAAGAAGAAGGTAAAAGAGGAGGAGGAAAGTAAGGATGAGACGATGGAGAGGGGAGGAGGAAGAGGAGAAGAAGAAGTGAAAAGGAAAGAAGAAGAAAGAAAAGAAGAAGAAATATCAAAATGTTTAAGAGAAAAAAAAAAAATTTAAGAAGAAAAAAGAAGAGCAGGGAGCAGAAAAAGAAAAAGAGAGACAATAAAGTGAGTAAGGCAGAG
>NC_051397.1:1861457-1866457 GCF_015228065.2 Penaeus monodon
ACAAACGACGTACATGTCATATATGTGCGTTCATTGATTGCATTTATTTTTGATATGCATATATTAAAAATTCCACTGAAGCCATTGCACACGCACACAGACACAAGCATATGTAGGTTTGTCTATATTTCTGTTTCTCTTATATGTACATCGTGGATTCTATTGAAGTAAATAAAAATCATCTATATTACTTCATATTTTGAAACATATACGATACTCCAGCAATTTCAGTCTAAGGGGAAAGGGAGGAGAGACATAAAGGAACACAAGAAAATAGAAAATAGAATAATAATTTTAAAAAGTAGAAAACTAATCCATAAGGAAAGCGAAAATGCAAAAAATAAAACAAACACAAAAACAAAATTAAAAACGAGGAGACAATCATCACAAACCTACCTTATTTTTCTCTTCTGTTTTTGCTGTGAATTCACGTTTACACCCTCGACAGAATTCCGTAAAATACCTTGCCAGGAATGCAATAACGCATTTTCGTAAGCGTGCATTCTTCCACTTCATTCAGCGTTCTGTTAACACATTCCATACACGTGATTTCAACCATCATGCATTTTTCGAGCTGCAAAACCTGATATAAAAGCAAATTTCGATTTTAAAAATCTTAAAAAAAGGCTAGGGCGTATGGTAGAATTGTTGACAACGATGATGGGGGTAATAAAAGACTGAACAATATTTATGAAGGTTTGTGAACAATGAATAGAGTTTGAACAAGTAAGTAATACTTAAGATAGAGATGACTGATAAAAGTTAAACACTCAGTAATGACAATGATAGTGGTAACCATTATAGATATTACAACGATAATAAGATTTAAGTAAATCCAGAGGATGTTGATGTAAAAATAACGATTGTAATAATAAATATTATTAATGATAACATTTATAACAGTAAAAATATATTAACTATGATATTAATGGATGATATTACAATTATCCTTACCATCATATTTTTTTTTATATTTCTATGTTATTGTTATTGTCATCATCACCATCATTATCATCACTGTCATAATCATCCTCATCATCATCATTATTATATTCATTATAATAATGATAATAATTATTAGTATTAGTATTAGTATTGGTAGTAGTAGTAGTAGTAGTATCGGTATTGTTGTTATCATTATTATCATTGTTATTGCTGTTGTTATCATTATGAATAATAATAATAATAATAATAATAATAATAATAATAATAATAATAATAATTAATATCATTATATTACTATTACTATTATCATTATCATTGTTATAATTGTCATCATTATTATAATATTATAACTGTCATCATAATCATAGTAACATTATAATCATCATTAGCATTAGCATTACCACTATCATTATCACTATCGTATAATTATCATTCTGTTAATATTTCTGTGGTATTATTGTTACATTATTATTATTATATTATTATTATATTATTACTGTTATTATTATTATTATTATTATTATTTTATTTATTATATATTATATTATTATTATTATTATTATGATGATGATGATATTATTATTATCTTTATTATTATTGTTGTTGTTGTTTGTGTTGTTATTATATTATCATTATTTTTATTATTATTATTATTATATTTTATTATGTTTATTATATTATTACTATTTTTATCCTTATTGTTATTATTATCATTATTATCATTATTATTATTTTATTATTATTATATATTATTATTATTATTATTATTCATTATATTATATTATTATTATTATTATATATATTATATTATTATTATATGTATTATTATTATCAATATTTGTAATGTCATTATTATTATCAATAATTGTATTGTCATTATTGTTCTTATAATATTAATAGTAATAGTAATAGTTATAATACTACTACTACTACTACTACTACTACTAATAATAATAATAAACATCATTGATAACTGTAATGATGATTATAATATTGATGATAAAGATAATGTAATGAAAAAAGCAATAGTACTGATAACAATGTTACTGCTTACTGCGGATAGGAAGTAATGATGATAATAATAGTGATAATAATAATAAAAGTTTTAATAATGTTAGTGAGAATAATGATACTAATAATAATTAATTGAAATAATAATGATAAGAAAAGCAACATTCATAATTACCATAATATTTGTAAAAATAATAATAATAATAATAATAGTAGTAATAATAATAATAATGATAATAATAATAATATCATTATTATTATCATAATAATAATGTCAATGATAACAACAATAATACTCATGATAATTATAAAAACAATGATGATTATAGTATTGATATTGGTGATGATTTCAATTATGATAATGGTAATGATAGTGATGATAACAGTGTTAATAATGATTTTGATTACTGGCATTAACACTAAAATTAATAATGATAATTGATAATAAGGGTAGTAATGACTAGCTAGTAATGCTAGCAGTTAGTGTTTCCTGTACTTCATAAATATAATCATAACAATGATAATAATGATAATATTTAGAATAAAATTATAACGATAATAAAAATAACCACAGCAACAACAACAACAATAACGCATTTATCATCATTCATAAATGTTCTTTTCATGGCCACAGGAAACAGAATTACAGAGAGAGTCCATGCATGCTTAAAAAAATTCCTCACCAGTGACTTGTAGAGCTAATGCATTACCAAGTCGAAATGAGATAGAACAGCGTGATTTGTGTCTCCCTGTGGCTTTTCCCCCCCAATTACTTTTGAATATGAATGAGGGTGGGGCGAGGAAGGGGGGGGGGGAATCTATCGTTTCATCCTTTTTTTGATGTTGTTATAGGCTAGGTAAAAAAGGATGATTGATTAATATATATATAAATAGATTTTATATCCTTAAAGGTGAGCAGGAAATGTAAGAAAATAATAATGATAATGATAATAGTAATAATTATGATAATGATAATATCCTTAATACTACTACTAACAATAATAATAATAGTAATAATAATAATAATAATAATAATAATAATAATAATAATAATAAAATAATAATAATGATAAGAATAGTAATGATAATAATACTGAACATAATAACAGTAAGAACAATAATAGCAAAAATAAATTAATGGTAATAATAACAATGATGATAATGAAAATAACTACATGTTCTAACTTAATGGTTACAAGCAAGGAAATTCACTATAAAATGTTATGATGCATCTCCTTCGGTAAGTACCAATATACTTGAATGATGGTATACCTAAGAACGACTGATATAACGTTTATATACTCACGACAATATTTATTACCAAAGAACATGAAATCGCCTCTAAAAGGAATATATACACTGTACATGCAAGGTTTGTGTTTACCTTGGTTATAACGGGGTAGTATAGTAATACAGATAAAGCGATAGGAAGGAGGGTGAGTGATGAGATCCTTAAAGTAATGAAAATGAATCACAGATACGGCAGCTGAGTTTAAACTTCCTCTTTTTACACACGAAGCTCGAGGGAGTTTCTTGTTCGTACAGATTTCTGCCTTTTTTTTCTGTTCATTGTTTCCTTTCTTTCATTTTCTGTTCTTTCTTTGGTCAAAGGGCTTTAAGAATTTTTGGTTTCGCAAATTTCTTGGAATATAAACAGAGCTAAAAGACGGAAAAGACGGTTTTGAATGCACGAAGAAAAAAACAAATCTGAAGGTAAAGAATATCTTCTTGGAACGAAGTAAAGGAAAAAAAGTTGCTCTGCCTACGTGTAATATTACATCTGTTCTAATGTCTTGCCTAATGGGGTAAGTCCAGCGCAATGGTATTAAGAGGATATAAAGAATTATCAGAGATTTTGTCCCATGATTTAGTTCTTTTAAGAGACCATTAATGTATTTGTTTCATCTATATTTCTTCATTTCTATAAACAATGTTCTGTATCCATTCGGTAGGCGTGTCGTAACCATACAGCAGATATTCCAATAACAATATTTCATGCTACATAGATACAAAAATAGCCAGCTCGTTGTGCCTTTGACGTTTGAATTCATCAAAGTGTTTTACCAAAGAGACTCGTTTCTAGTTGTTCTGCATGATGAACAATACCAACTATCATTGTAATGTGTGTGTGTGTTTTAATTTTCATTTCTTTTTCTTTTTATTCTATTTTTGTTCTGTCTTCCTCACTTCCCTTGGTTTATAATTAATTAATATCCTTTTCGAGCTTAATGATTATCAAGAATTTTCACGACTCCCCTGTTCTCTCTGTCTTTACCCTTCTCCTTCTATTCATGTCTCATATATATTATCACCCGTTGTCCCTCACGCCTTCGACTGGTTGCTTTCCCTCTCATTTGCTAATTTCCCCCCTATCTCTCTTATTTTCGTTTTTTTTTCCGAAAGCCTTTGCCTCTGTCTCTGTTTGTCTGTCTGGTTGTCTGTCGGTCTGTATCTCTGTCTCTCTTTCTCTATTACTCTCTCTCTTCTCTCTCTCTCTCTCTCTCTCTCTCTCTCTCTCTCTCTCTCTCTCTCTCTCTCTCTCTTTCATCCCCTTCTTGTTTAGATGGAAAGAGAAAATATGAAATTATCTCGATAACTTTGAATTTTATTTTCGGAGAAAGATGAGGAACGATATCTGGACAAATTAGTTTATGCCCATAACACGAGTAAAGATTGCTAATCGACTCATATTGCGATTAACTGTCTGTTTGATTAATTCTGTCTTTGAAATGTGCAAAATATAACCCCCGCGCTCTCTACCTCTTCCTCTATCCCTTTCTGCTCTCCCTGTCTCTCTCTTCTTTTTCTCTCTCCTCTCTCTCTCTCTCTCTCTCTCTCCTCTCTCTCTCTCTCTCTCTCTCTCTCTTCCTCTCTCTCTCTCTCTCTCTCTCTCTCTCTCTCTCTCTCTCTCTCTCTCTCTCTCTCTCTCTCTCTCTCGCTCTCTCTCCCTCTCCCCCCCCTCTCTCTCTCTCTCGCTCTCTCTCTCGCTCTCTCTCAATCTCTCTCTCTCTCTCTCTCTCTCTCTCTCTCTCTCTCTCTCCCTC
>NC_051397.1:1881457-1883957 GCF_015228065.2 Penaeus monodon
AGGTGTGGGAAGTGGATGTGAAGGAAACCCGAGGCAGAGGACCACCTGATAACATAACTTTGCTGCAGATTTCGACCTTCGATTCGGACACCTCCAATTATTTTTATTATCGAGTACGTTTCCTGGGTTTTCGGAAGTTTGATGTGATCGTTTTATTATTATTATTTTCGTTGTTATTGTTGTTGTTGTTGTTATTATTATTGTCATTATTATTATTATCATTATTATTATTTATTATTATTATTATTATTATTCTTATTTTTATTATTACCATCATTGTTATTATTATTACTATTACTACTACTTCTACTACTACTATTATTATTATCCTTATTATTACCATCACCATCATCGTCATTTTCATCATCATCATTATTATCATCAACCTCATCATCATCATTATCCTCCTCCTCCTCCTCATCATCATCATCTTCATCATCATTATCATTATTATTACTAGTAGTAGTGGTGGTAGAGTAATATCACTATCATTATCGTTATTTTTATTATCATTGTTATCATTATATTATTATTATTATTTTATTATCATATTATTAATGTTATTGTTGCTGTTGTTTTGTTGTTGTGGTTGTAGCTATTACCATTGCTATTACTATTATCATTATTATTATTATTATTATTATTATTATTAGTATTAGTATTATTATCATCATTATTATTACTATTACTGTTATTATCATCATCATCATTATTATTATAATTATTGTTATTATTATAATCATCATCATCATCATCATCATCATCATCATCATCATCATCATCATCATCATCATCATCATCATCATTACTATCATTATCATTATTATTATTGTTATGTTACTATTACTACTATTACTAATATTACTATTACTATTATTATTACTAATATTACTATTACTATTACTAATATTACTACATTACTACTAATATTAGTATTGCTATTATTATTACTAATATTACTATTACTATTATTACTACTAATGTTAATATTACTATTATTACTATTGATATTACTATTAAAGTTTCTATTATTGTTATTATTTCTATTTTTTGTTATTATTTCTATTTTTTGTTATTATTGTCATTATCATTATCATTTTTATTACTATAAGTAACATTATCCTCATTTCTATCATTATCATTATCATTAATTTTATCATTATTTGTATCTTTATCATCATCACCATTATTACCATTATTATTTTCATTAATATAATCCTCATTGTGATTATCATAATTATCATTATTATTATCATCATTACTACTATCTTTAGCATCATTAGCTTCATTACTTTCATTTGTGAAATTAAAGTTTTATTTTTTTAAAATCATTATCGTTATTATTACGATTAATTTTTTTTTTATCTACTTGTTAAATATTTTTCCACAGCTATGAACACATTTTCCTTCTGCTTACCACGTAATATTAAACCTACATAAGCTTCTTTACACATCACTACAGGCAGAACAGGTCGTAGATTTTTTTTTAATACACACTGCTTTTGTTTGTTTTCATTTCGTCTGAAAGCCATTTTAGAAGCAGTATAAGGATTAAACAGACAAACAAGAGTTAAAGAAAAAAAATGAAAAATGCATGAGTGTCAATATTTATTCAAAGAAAAAAAAATCGAGAAGTACTGTAAGTGGTGTTTCTTTCATTTTTTTTTTCTTTATCGTGCATTCGCTAATATACTTTGAGTTCAACAAGCACACAAAGCTAATTATTCATCACAGGAATACCTTCATAAGTCAGTTTGCCAAAACATGTATTTTCTTTAATCTCGCAAGCAGTAAGACCCAAAATTCAAGTCTGTTTCAAACAACCTCCGGCAGGTGTTGGAAGATAGCGGCTGGGGTTGGCAACACTTCGGCATGAGGACAGTTGGCAACATTGGCGAGCTGTACGCCCTGCAACCTCTAGATTTCGAAGACCCTGCTCACAGAAGGGGCTTCCGCTTCATGGTGCAGGTCACAGACAGGGTGAGTTGCAGGGGAAGGTGGGGGGAGAGACAGCGGAAGAGAATAGGTAGGAGGGGGAAAGACAGGGAATGGGGATAGGTAGGAAGGGGAAAGACAGGGAATGAGGGATAGGTAGGAGGAGCAGAGACAGCGGAAGAGAATAAGTAGGAGGAGGAGAGACAGGAAATGTGGGATAGGTAGGGGGAGGAGAGGCAGAGAATGAGGATAGGTAAGAGAAGGAGAAATACGAGAAGAGAAAAGGTAGGACGGGGGGGTGGGGGTGCCAGGGACAGGGGAAGAGATAGGTAGGAGGGGGAGAGACAAAGGAAAAAGTTAAGGGTGGAAAGAGGGTGAGGGGTGGCAGGGTAAGGGCAATGAGAAGAGCAAGGGGAAAAGTCAAGAGCTATATGTCTCAGAGGGGAGGGGATGTGAGTATCAGGAGCCAGAGAATCGAATGAAAGGCAGGGAGAGAGCCGGAGGCCGAAGGGGAGGGGAGAAGGGGGTATGAGGGGAAGGGGAGGGGAGAAGGGGGTATGAGGGG
>NC_051397.1:1898416-1903416 GCF_015228065.2 Penaeus monodon
AAAGTATATATAAAACTAGCATTCAGAGAAGTCAGGCAACGGTCATGCATTATGCGTAAGGTTGTAGGAATATCACGTGCATCACATTAGTTCAGTGATCTCGTAAGTCCATGCACTCGAATGCATGTTTTTTTTGCAATTGAAATTTATGAAAATAATACAATATGATAAATGGAGAATCACGATTTTCTTCTCTCTTATATAAAAATCCTATGGCTTATTACTGAATCACCGTTAATCAATGCACTGGATATCAAAGTATAAAAGTCAAAATCTGAAAAAAAACATATAAACCAACATAAAAATATATATATGTCACTGATCACTATACACCCATTACTGTTACGACTTAAAACCCTAGTTTGCTCAAAGACATTTTTAACTCCTGAGGACAAACTTTCCCCCTTTTTTTTTCTTTTTTTCATTTCTAATTCGCAAATGGTTTACCCTTTAAGCTGTATGTCTAATGGAGTGTGGGAACTTTCTGAATTCAACTTTGCTTACGAGTTTAGTCAGAGGTTAGTATCTCCCTCGTTACGGCTGTTGGGCATAAGCCTTCAAGGTCTTCTGTTTAGAGGTTACTTAGCTAAGGGTGGGGGGGGGGGATAGTCCAAGGGAGGGGGTGGTGAGGTAGGGGGGGGGGTGAGGGACGGAGGGTGAAATAGGGAAGGGGTGGGGAGGAAGGGAAGGAGGTAGGGAAGGAGTGGGTGAGGGAGGGTGGAGTAGGGAGGGAGGGGAATAGCTCAAAGGGGGGGAGGTGAGGTAGGGAGGGTGAGAGGGAGGGGGAGCTAGGGAGGGTGCGAAGGAGGGAGGGTAGGAATAGGGAAGGGAGTGGGGAGGGGAGGGAAAGGGGAGGCAGAGAAAAGTAAGGGAGGGAAGGAGGGAGAGGGTTGAGTAAAGGTGGGGAGAGAGGGAGGCAAGAAGGGGAGGGGAGGGGTAGGAGGAAGGAAGGAGTTAGTTAGAAAGGAGGAAGAGAGGGAGGAAGGGAGGAAGTGGCTAAGGAAGGAGGGAGGGAAGGAATGAGAGAAGGAACGAGGCAGGAGAAAGGGAGGGATGAGGTTGAGCAAAGGTGAGAAGGAAGGAGGGAGGAGAGAGAGGGACGAGTGAGGGAGGGAGTGGGGAAGGAAGAAGAGAGAGGGAAGGAGGGAGGGAAGGAGAAGAGAAGAGAGAGTGAGGGAGGAAAATTAAAAAGGAAAAGAGATAGGGAAGATAGGAAGGGAGAATGAGAGAAAGAAAAGGAAATAGGAAGGGAGGGAGAGTAAAAGGTAAATAGAGGATGTGAGGGAGAGGAAAAAAAAACGATTATTTAGGGTATATAGATAAGAGTTAGAGGAAGGATAACAGAGAGAGAGAGATAAGAAAGATAGGAGAAAGGGAAGGAAGAGACAAAGGGGAGAAAGATGGATGGAAAGGAGGAAAAAAGAGATAGAGATAGAGAGATAGGATAGGGTAATTTGGAGATGAGAGGAAGGTAAGAGAAAAGTAAAAATGGAGAGAGAGAGAGAGAGAGAGGGAGAGAGAGAGAGAGAGGGAGAGAGGGAGAGAGAGAGAGAGAGGGAGAGAGAGAGAGAGAGAGAGAGAGAGAGAGAGAGAGAGAGGAGAGGAGAGAGAGAGAGAGAGAGAGAGAGAGAGAGAGAGAGAGAGAGAGAGAGAGAGAGAGAGAGAGAGAGAGAGAGAGAGAGAGAGAGAGAGAGAGAGAGAAAAGAGAAGAGAGGGAGACAAAGCAGAGAAGCAGGAAGAGAAGGCAAAAGGGGAAGAAAGATAGGAGGTGATAGGGGACCGAGGAAAACGAAATTCGAAAGTGAGTGTTAACATTTTTTTTTTTCGGTTTGTAAATACTTTCTTGTTCTCTCGAAGTTATTTCCACCGCGTGCATAAAAGCATTCTAGCAATATTGATACCATTGCATCCACCACTGACTCTTTTGCCAATATTCTACCAATCATTGGCTTTACTGCTATTGTTCCCTGTTACTTCTATAGCTTATATTGATATTGATATTACTCTAGTTGATAAAGTTGCTGTAGTTGATCCATTAGGATTGTAGTGATATAATTATAATAGATTTTATTGATATCATTATCGTACTGACGAGAATGCTATCTTTTACCCTCCTCCCCCCCCCCTACCCACCCATCTAATACCCACCAATACCCACCCATACCAACACGCCTTTTCACACCCGTACATACGCACCTTTAATCCCCACCCCTACGCACCCACTCACCCAATGGATGTTAACCCAATCTGTTCCCACCCACTCGTGCCCACCCACTCACTCTTCCCCACACGTGCCCACCCATATACCCTACCCTACCCACCCCCACCCATACTCACATTCCTACCGAACCCCCTTTCTCCCCCACCACACATACTGCCATCCCTTCCGAACCCCCCCCCTTTCTCCCCCTCCCCTCCCCCTCCCCCCCCCCCTTCCCCCTCCCCCAGGTGCATCTGCCCCGGGCGCTCGTGGGGCCCCCGGTGCAAGATCCTCTCCCGCTCCTTCGGCGGCGCGGACTGGGCGTGGCTTCGTCCCCTCCCGCCCTGCCTGCCGACGACCCTCTCGCTCCGCCTCCTCACGCGCCGCCCCCACGCCCTCCTCCTCTACACGGGCCCTCTGTCGCCCTCCTCCGCCCGCCCGAGCTATCCGCCCGCGCCCATGATGGTTCTGCAGCTGGTGGAAGGGCGCCCGCAGCTGGTGATGGAGGGTTCTCGAGGCTCCGTCAAGCTGATGGTGAACACGACGCTGAACACCGGCTCGTGGCACACTGTTCACGTTCACCTGCACGCGAAGGTAGGTGGGCGGCCTCGCTAATCTGGGTGGGGTGGGCGGCCTCGCTAATCTGGTGGGCGGCTTCGCTAATCTGGGGGGGTGGGCGGCGGGGTGTCGTTTGTGATTTTGTGTATGTTTTTTTTTTTTTTTTTTTTTTTTTTTTTTGGGGGGGGGGTCTAATAAAAGAAAAATCAAAACAAAGAATGAATAGAAAATCAAAACCGGGCGCCTTGTTGTTCTTCCCTTTTATAAAATCGTATTTATATATAAATGATACATTTATAAATGTTAATACTTACATAATAAATAACATATACCGGCGCATTACACTAAAAACGTATATAAAACAATCCTTTCGTTCAAAGAAAGTTTCCCATATCTATCCATCATCAAAATAATAATAATAATAATAATTATAATAAATAATAAATGAAAAAATAAAAATAAAAACTAACTAACTAACTAAATAAATAGATGAATAAATAGATAGATAAATAAAAAATCCGCTGCCATTGATTTCACGCCAGACTCAGCATTGCAACATTTCGCCCTATCTTCTCAACGCCTATTCCAGGGCGTTTCTCTCATGGTTGACCTGTGTGGGCGTCAGTGGGCGTCGGAGGACACGAGGAGACCCTGCATCGCTCGCTCTCCGTGGGCGGAGCCTCGAAATGCGGAGGGTTGGATGAGCAGCTTGCCTTTGCAGGTGGGCGGAATGGCTCACCCACGCCCGCAACCCAAGGACTTCGGGTGGACTGGAGGCGCCCACTTGCACGACGGACTGGTGGGATGTGTGTCGCATCTGACTGTCAACGGAGAGGTAGCGATGAGAAGCGGTTTTTGGTAGTCTGTGTGTCTGTCGGAAGGAAGCCTGTCTTTCTGCTTTTCTGTCTTGCTGTCTCTGTCTGTCTGTCTGTTATTATGTCTCTGTCTCTGTCTTTGTCTCTCTGTTTGTCTGTCTGTCTGTCTCTCTCTCCCTCCCCCCCCCTCTCTCTCTCTCTCTCTCTCTATCTATCTATCTATCTGTCTATCTCTATTTTTATCTATATCTACTTATCTCTATCTATCTCTATCTTTATCTGTTTATCTTCATCTGTCAGATAATATATATCTATCTGTGTCTATATTTTAATTTATCTATCTGCCTGTCTATCTATCTATCTATCTATCTATCTGTCTATCTATCTATCTATCTATCTATATATCTATCTATCTATCTATCTATCTATTTGTTTGTCTGTCTGTCTGCATGTATGTACGTCGGTCTGTTCCTCGATCGCTCATTCTCTCCATCTATCTGTCTCCCTACTTATCTATCTAAAGGCATAACTGACAGTCTTCTAATTCTGAACAATTGTTAAAACCGTTTCGTAATTAAATGGATCCCCTCAAACACGGAAATGAAAAAAGCACAAACATCAGATATCAAATTATGAAATTAAATTCAATTTTCATTTCCTTTTGATTACATCGCACACGCACACACGCGCACATATTCGTAAATGGGTTGGTACGCGTGTGTGCGTTTCATAATGCCATTACTATCAGTTATTTGACACAACGTATTTCGTCAAATAATACGCGTTGGATTTTTGTTTTTATACGGACTTTTTACCAATTTATGTATTCATCTATTCATATATTTATTGCTGATACATATGTCGTGACGCATTTCGAAAATAATTGTTGATAACGTTTTGCTATATTATTGTATTGCCTAAATGTTCATTATATGATAAATAAATATTACATATAGTTCTCTACCACAGAACCCAAATCATTATGCGGAATTTCTTAAAGTAATTTTAGACTTTAAGAAACTAAGAGCTAAGAACAATCAACATAAGAACTAAGAACAATCAACATAAGAACTAAGAACAATCAATAGCAATAACAACATTAATTCGAAATATGGAATCATCTACATTTTTTTTTTTTAGTCATAACTTTCGCATGCGCCCGTAAAAGGGGAAAAATTGCAGTTGAAAATTCCTGCTAGATTATAGAGCAGCGAAACTAACGGACTTTAAACTTTTTTATTTCATGAGCGCAAAGGAAGGCTGGTCTGATTTTAATGAAGAGACCCAGCAGTTTTAAGTTCGAAGGGGGTGGGGAAGAGAGAGAGAGAGAGAGAGAGAGAGAGAGAGAGAGAGAGAGAGAGAGAGAGAGAGAGAGAGAGAGAGAGAGAGAGAGAGAGAGATAGACAGGAAGAGAGAGACAGTAAGAG
>NC_051397.1:1908416-1913416 GCF_015228065.2 Penaeus monodon
ACAGTAAGTCTACATGCAAAAGTACCCAAAAAATAAATAAATATATAAATTAAAAAATGACAACATAAACATCCTTTGCTCCCAAATCCTTGACATTCCTCTCGAGAGTCCCCTTCCTTGCAGTGGTCCTCCTGGTGCTTCTCGTTCTCCGGCACCGCTACGCTGACGGCGCGACATGTGGGGATATGTGTCGAGAAGGATGTGGCGAGGGTGAAGACGTCGACGCTCCCGTGGTAGTCGAGGAAGGAGGTGGAGGAGGAGGAGGAGGAGGAGGAAGAAGAGGAAGAAGAAGAGGGCACAAGCGCTGTCCTTCCTCTTCTCGTGGTACCAAGTTGCCTGAGGGAGAGAAAGTCCTCCTTCAGGAACTAAAGATGGAGGAAGTACCTGGCACAGATCTTCCGCCGTCTTCCCTCGTAGGTGATCATCAAAAACAAGACTGGTTTACTAACTAGGAAGTTAAGCGTTGTTTTTATTCATTTATTTATTTATTTTCCATTTTATCCTTATTATCCTTATTCGTGTATTTCTTTCTTTCTTTCTCTTTACGGCGGTAACGGCTGTTATTCGTCATACCTATATATTTGAAATGCTATCTTACCCTCTAATCCATCTAGTCTTGATGCCACGGAATTCCCAGTCCTTCTTCTCATGCAGATCAATAAATCGAATCAAATCAGAAAATGAAAATAAGAATCAACATAAATTCCACTGATTTTTCTCACCTCTCCCCCCCCCCTGCCTTTCCTCCTCCGCAGACAAGAGCCCTCACGCCCTCACCCCCAGCGGCCGCCCCATGAACCCCGCCCACGCCCACGACGCCCAAAGCAAGCGGGACATTCGCGCGGCGCCCACGGGGGGAGCGGCGCCCGGGGGGGAGCGCGAGGCGAGAGGCGAGGTCGGGCACGACGGTCGGGAGGCGAAGGACGCCGCCCCCGCGCTCCTGACGGGGCGGTCCTCCTCTCCGGGCGGCGTGGGGCAGGAGGGGCGTCCGAGGGGAGGGAGCCTGACGCTGCGAGGGGGCGGCGCCAGGGGCAGGCAGGTCGTCCTCTGCGCCGCCGGGGGGAACGGAGACAGGTCGTCCCTGTCGTTCCTTGCGCACGACGACCTCAGGGCCTACGCGTACGAGGGGGACGCGTCGCCTTCAGGGTCCCTCACCTCGACTGTCATGGGTGCGGCGAGGACTCCCAGGCGGAACTGAGGCCGTCATTATTCCTCATTATCATCATCTTCCAAACCATCCTCATCATCAATCATCTCTTCTTCTCGGTCATCATCATCATCTTCATTATCATTTCACCATCGATACATGCATCATCAGTGTCATCATTATAGGTTTTAACGGTCTTTGAACCGCCCATGGTAACGAAATGAACTGAAATAATAGGTATGAAAAACATAAACTCGAAACCTTGCAATAAACACCAAAGACTTATCACATAATCTTTAAGAATTGTAATGCAATTCAGCATGCAACTTCTCACGCTCCAACTTCTCCACAAGACATAATCTAAACTTCCTTTCTAGGCCTGAGGACGAGATCGGTCGAGGAAGGCAGCGTGAAGCCCCTCTTGGTCGAGTACGAGGAGGTACTTGGCCTCCTGAACGACCTCCCGGACGCCTCCCGCCCCCATCAGCTCCCCCAGCCATCTCCTGAAGCAGAGGAAGTCCTCCTGAAGGCGACGACGACGACGACGACGACGGCCAGTGAGAAGCCCTCCGCTGTTGCCACATCTGAAGACAAGGCGACGCCCCTGAACAACTCGAATGGTAACCGTGGCAACAGTGATGATAATGCGGGGAGTCTGACATCCAGAGCGGCGAGAAAAGGATGGAAGAACGTGTTTCCTTTCCGGTAGTGGAGAGGGAGAGGGAGTGAGAGGGAGAGGGAGAGGGAGAGGTAGAGGGAGAGGGAGAGGGAGAGGGAGTGAGAGGGAAAAAATGAGTGAGTGCGTGAGTGAGGGAGTAAGGGAGTAAGGGAGTAAGATTAAGAGAGAGAGAAAGAGAGAGAGAGAGAGAGAGAGAGAGAGAGAGAGAGAGAGAGAGAGAGAGAGAGCGAGAGAGAGAGAGAGAGAGAGAGAGAGAGAGAGAGAGAGAGAGAGAGGAGAGAGAGAGAGAAGAGAGGAGAAAGAGAGAGAGAGAGAGGAGAAGAGAGAGAGAGAGAGAGAAGAGAGAGAGGAGAGAAGAGAGAGAGAGAGAGAAGAGAGAGAGAGAGAGAGAGAGAGAGAGAGAGAGAGAGAGAGAGAGAGAGAGAGAGAGAGGAAGGGGTAAATTTAGCATAATAGAACCTTATTAAAAAAGTGAAATATTTTCTGTACTTTAGATGTTATATCCTAATCGATGAAGTTAGATCTTGATGGTAAAAAAAAAAGAAAGAAAAATATATGTATCACAGTTACTTACAAAAGAAGTGACACATTCTGAAATTTTTCATTGGTATATTTTCTATCAAATGCACTAAAGCTGTAAATCGACACACGCTAATCTTATGTTTATTTTGACATGCGTCAACACAAAGACATCAAGGTTTTCATTCATTAAAGACTTACATAATGGAATCATATTCATTAATAATAACAAAAGATGGTCACAGCTAAGATCTTGCTTCATGTCAGTACATGTATCTTGAGATGTTTATACATTTATATATCACCAATAAAGTTTAAGAATATACAAATTCACATCAGGTGTAAATCATTAACCTTTAGTACTGCACGGAATTTATATCTGTATAGTAATACTGCATGATAGAAAGATATAGTGGGAATTGCGTAGATTATTGGGAAAATAGAAGTTACCTTAAAAGAATAATAGTGATAGAAATAACATGAAAATAAGATTAGCAAGGGAGCTTGGTAATAATTATAAGAGTAGCTTCTTTTCATAATGACATGAGTTTAACCCTATTAAATGTAATAATTAGCTATTCTCCACGATGTTAAATAGATGCATTTTTAGTTTGCTTTTCTTTACATCAGATGAGCATGCATGTCGAGACGCATGGCATTTCGTTAATGATATTGCTTTGTTTAAGACTATAAAAAAATCTCTCAATATGCCAGGAAGTTAGCGCTCTAATAACAGTGATCTTAATTTAGACGTAGATAATGCACACGCAGCTCCGGCACAAGACAAGCAATCGAGCGGTGCGTGATTCTAGCATTTCGAAAAGTCGCGGAAGTATTTGGCACTGAAATGAAGAAGAAAAAGAGGAAGAAAAAGAAGAAGAAGAAGAAGAAGAAGAAGAAGAAGAAGAAGAAGAAAAAAGAAAAAGAAAAGGAAGAAGAAAAAGAAAAAGGAAAAGAAAAAGAAGAATCATTTGGCAATATAAGACTTCACTTTGCTTGATATATAATATACAGCAAAATATAACAGAGAAAAATGGTCATTTGTGGCTGACAACAAAGGAACCATTTCCTAAAACCACTAAACACATATAATGAACCTTATTCTTTAAATCAAATAGCAATGGCTTACACAATATTAGCTTCACCAACATCAATCTAAGCAATTTATATAAGACCAGTAATGACTATGCTTCTGGCATATATAGTATGGACTTGTTTCACTGAAAATGCAAGTGAAATTCTAGTACATAATCTATGGACCGTCTATCTTGATGATTTAATGCACCGGAAAAACTGGAGGTTTTCAGCCGAAAGACTTCTAATGGTCTGGAAATATTAATAATGCTAATTGGGAAAAAATTCTATTGAGTATCTTTTATTTATTTATTTATTATTATTATTATTATTATTATTATTATTATCATTATTATTATTATTATTTTTATCAGACGAGGAACCATTAAACATTCAAGCTTTTTTCATTAAAGGAAAATAATTTCAGCGCTAAAAGAAGAAAAAAATTTATATATTATCGAATATCAGTTTCTTTCAGTTGGCGATGAAATATGAAATATCAGACATGAGATTAAACAAAAAGTGAAGAAAACAATCCGAGAATGTCATTTAGATATTGAAATCATTTAAATATTTCAGTGATTTTTTTTTTCTATCTTATTTAGCTGCTTATTTTGGCCTTACTTTTTATATGTGAAAAGGATATGTATCTAAGCACAAACAGTCTCACGAGTTCGGCATCACGTGCTCGTTTTCTATTTTCAACAAGAATCAAAGAAAATGAAAGAAGAAGGCGTGAAGGTAAACTATTGGAAAATTGAAGATCTTAACTATTCTTTACAGTCCATGCACTTAAATTAGAATTTATGCGATGTTTGTTTTATATATATATATATATATATATATATATATATATATATATATATATATGTTGTGTGTGTGTGTGTGTGTGTGTGTGTGTGTGTGTGTGTGTGTGTGTGTGTGAGAGTATGTGTATAAATGTATATAGATAAATAAATAAATAAATAAATACACACACACACATACACACACACAAACACACACACACACACACACACACACACACACACACACACACACACACACACACACACATACACACACACACACACACACACACATATATATATATATATATATATATATATATATATATATATATATATATATATATATATATTATATAATAATATGTGGGGGGGGTGCGAGTGTGTGTGTGTGTGTGTGAAGATAGATAGATAGATAGATAGATAGACAGACAGAGAGAGACAGACAGACAGACAGACAGACAGACAGACTGAGAGACAGAGACAGAGAAAACGAGACAGAGACCGATAATAAGAAGAGAAATAAGGACTTGCTGGCAGCCTGGACGACCCTGCCACGAGTCAACACCACAGAGGGAATTCCGCAAACACCTGCTGCCTTTCCACCCTACTGTTTTGAGATCGACAAGAGATCGGCAAGAGATTCCTCACTGAGGGAAGGATCAGGCATTGTCACAGGCCAATCACAATTGTCACGAGATTATGTGTATGTGTATTTGCGTTGTTTTTTTTGTGTGTGTGTGTTTGAGTGTTTTTGTTTTGTGTGTGTGTGGGGGGTGTTTGAGTGTTTTTT
>NC_051397.1:1920916-1928416 GCF_015228065.2 Penaeus monodon
ACCTCCCGAAAGACAAGGCTTCTATTTTACTTTGAGTCGTTCCGATCTGCTCTGACATTGCAAAGTATTCGCAAATCAAAGGAAATATGCTCGTTACTCTGTCCATTGAAGTAAAGTATTCATTTATATGCATTCATTATGGAAATGGAATGTTGTGAATAATTGTTATATCAAAATCTCTGATGCTTAAGTGTTATATAAAAGTCTCTATCGCTCTCTTCCTCTCCTTCTCTTTCTATCTATCTACTTATTCAAGTCTGTTTATCTCTTTTTCCATCTCTCTCTATCTCCTTATCTCGTTACATATGTAAGCTTGTATACACACGCATATCTTAAGTTTATCTCGCTATGTAGGCTTGTATATATGCAAATATCCCCAGTTTATTTAAGATGATTTCATAGCAAAGAGTGATAGGTTGCCAATATCCATTAGCTTTGCAAGATTAATGGCAGGAGCGTATCGAGTTGCAAATGCTGTCTTTTTCAATAATGAGTTTGTCGTAATATTGCAGAATATTCCATCACGTAGTGTTTTTTTATAGGATATCTGCATGGCTGGAAAGTTGTGCATGAGACACACACAGAGCGAGAGAGAGAGAGAGAGAGAGAGAGAGAAAGAGAGAGAGAGAGAGAGACAGAGAGAGAGAGAGAGAGAGAGAGAGAGAGAGAGAGAGAGAGAGAGAGAGAGAGATAAAGAAAGAGACAGAGAGCGTTTAACTACCTATGCATCATAAAAAGAATGAATAAACTAACAAATGTTACAAATCATAACAGTACATAATTACTCCACGATGCAAGACAAATGAATTGATCATTAAGCAGAAACCATCGCAGTTTTCGAAGTGACTAAGCGCCTTACACAAAAATCAGAGGCAGTCGCTTAATATTTTTGCCATCGATGTCAGCAGATGGTTTTGATTCCGGGCTACATAGCATCTTTAAACTGGGCGCACTTGAAATCCTTAACGCTCAAGTCATTTGAATGAAAATCAATGAGAACTTCGTTTCCTTCTCCTCCCCTGTTTTTTCTCTCTCTCTTAATTTCTCTCTTAATTTCTCTCTTACTTTTTCTCTCGCTGACTCTCTCTCTCTTGCTCTCTCTCTCTTGCTCTCTCTTACTCTCTCTCTTACTCTCTCTCTTACTCTCTCTCTTACTCTCTCTCTTACTCTCTCTCTTACTCTCTCTCTTACTCTCTCTCTTACTCTCTCTCTTCTCTCTCTCTTACTCTTCTCTATCTTCTCTTCCTCTCTACCCCCCCCCCACCCCCCTCCCCTCTCATCACACACTTCTATTATCTATATATTATCTATTCTTTCCTCTCTATCACAACAAAAACACACATACAATATTAACAACACAAACAACATATAAATATGTAATATATATCATATATATATAATATATATATATATATATATAATATATATATATATATATATATATATTATAATATATATATATATATACGGTGCAATATAGATAGACAAATAGAATGATGGCTACATAGATCAATACTTGTATGTACGTGTTTATGCAACCGAGAATGAATCTTTAGAAAAATCGCATCAAAAAGCGAACGAGACGTTTGAAATGGTAACTACAAGCGTCAAGAAATAAGAAAAGTTACATAATAGCAAATCAGAGCTTAAAGTTGTAAAGTCTTTGTTGATTGGATGATAGAAGTGTACTCGCAGAGTTATTCGGCTTTTCGAGATTTAAAAAGAAAAAAAAAAGAAAAAGAAAATAGATAATGATTTTTTTTTTTTTTTTTTTTTTAAGGACAAAAGCATATAACTGATACGTTCATTATCTTCTGTGCATGTCTCATGATTTTAAACTTGTTAGCTAACTGTTAATGAGAGTTGATAGAGTGACTTTCCTTTCTTTGAACAGAACATTTGCAAGCACATATGCACGTGTACACAAGCTAACTTTCTTTATAATTGGTGTTTTCTATTATACTGCTCCAATTATGTTTCGCGTCGCAGAGAAAATGGCTTTTACACACGAAATACTGCAGTTGGGTTGATCATTGCATCAATGTCTTTTGGAAGCTATGGGATAGTCTTACAAAACACAACGAAGGTATCCATTGGATGTAAATGACTAAAGTTTAAAACTCTATCTGCTCAGGCCCTTGCTTATACCCCCCCCCTCCCCCGTAGGCTCTCGCCACCCCCAGAAATAAAGATGATAAAAATATACACTTCTTTTCACATTCTATTTCATAATATCATTGTCATGAGCTTGTCCTTATCCAAGGAAAATTTGTTTTATTTTTCGACTAAGGACAATTTACTACAAATATCGAGTTTTTTTTTCTTCTTCTTTTTGTGTCTAACGCATTCACGACGAATGAAAACAAATTAGAGATATTAACGTGGTTATAGATAAAGCAGCACATTCGTAATTTGGCGTAAAAAGCCTTCACCTTGTTTTCACCGAAGTTGCTGTTGACTAACCGTATCTTTCGTATATACAAGAAATAGGCAATCATAGAATAAAGGGGACACAATGTGGTATACACTAATGCATGCATGCACACACACACACACACACACACACACACACACACACACACACACACACACACACACACACACACACACACACACACACACACACACACACACACACACACACACACACACACACACACACACACACACACACACACACACACACACACAATGTAAAACAATCTATACTATATCTCTATCAAAAATTTTATGCACTTGCTTTGGTGTTAAAAATACAAAATTTAACTGAAAAAAAAATCGCCATAGGTTTCCTCAGTTGCCACATTTCCGATTAGATTATTTGTTCATTCGCTATTTAACGTAATGAAATGTCCGTCATGAAAAAAAATATATGTATAATAATAAATAAATAAATAAATAATTATAATAATAGTAATAATGATAATAATAATAATGCTAACAATGATAACAATAACAATGATAATAATAATAATAATAATAATAATAATAATAATAATAATAATAATAATAATAATAATAATAATAATAATAATAGAACGGAATAATGAAATTAAAAACTGACAAAGGGAAAACCCTCGCTTCTCCCTTCCGGCATTCCTTCTCGGATTTACCACGTCACTAATCAAGGTCGAAAGGAGAAATAAATAGCAGAGACTTGGAGTTCTTGCTGTCAGCCTCAACGCACGAGAAAAGAAAACACATTCGGAAAAGATTTGCCTTAGTTTATCACCCATTAGCCTCTCCCGACCTGGTCTCTCCTTATAATGTCACCTTATTTCACCTGACGCGCTCTGCCGGCGAAGCTATGAACCTTTTCAGCTCCCGAGGTGCTTGGGGCAGGGGGGGTCATCCTCTGTTTGTGTCTTCGCTTCATTTTCATTCTCTCTTTTTCCTTCGTTTTGTCTTTCGTTCGTTCAATCTCTCTTTGTCTCTTTATGATCTCTCTCTCTCTCTCTCCGTTTCTTTCTCTTTGTATGTCTTTCTGTCCATCTCTCTCTCTCTCTCTCTCTCTCTCTCTCTCTCTCTCTCTCCTCTCTCTCTCTCTCCCGTTTCTTTCTTTTGTATGTATGTCTTTCTGTCTGTCTGTCCATTTCTCTCTCTCTCTCTTTTCTCTCTCTCATTCTTCCTCTCTCTCCACTTCTCGTCAATTATTTCGTATCTTGCTCTTTCTCCTCTCCTTGCTTTCGTCCCTTTTCTCCGTCGTTGCCTTTCTCCCCATCTCTATGTCCCTCCCTTTGTTTGTCTTTGTGTATCTCCCTCTCCTCTTCGTCTCTTCCCTCTGTCCTTCTGTTTACAATATACTTCTCTCTTCCTTGTGAAAAGCAACTAAACTGTCACCGAACAATGTGTCTTGAGATTTCTGTTTCTTTTTCTAGGAGTCGTGTTGGAGCCAGCAGATGTTGGGGAGAGAGAGAGAGAGAGAGAGAGAGAGAGAGAGAGAGAGAGGGAAGAGAGGAGAGGGAGGAGAGGAGAGAAGAGAGAGAGAGAGAAGAGAGAGAGAGAGAGAGAGAGAGAGAGAGAGAGAGAGAGAGAGAGAGAGAGAGAGAGAGAGAGAGAGAGAGAGAGAAACAGCCAATCAGAAAGAGAATGAGAGAGTAGTTAAACAGACCAACACTAAAACACACATGACATATAAAAATATTTTTCAACGTCTTACACTTTTGAACAGACTTCAGAACAGAACATCCGAGGTAAAATAGCAAAAAAAAAAAAAAAAAGTATATATATATATATATATATATATATAATATAATATATATATATATATATATAATAATAATAATAATAATAATAATAATAATAATAATAATGATAATAGATAAATAATAAATAAATAAATAAATAAATAATCTTAACAAGTTTTGGCCGAAAACGTGCAGGTTGATAAAATGCTTTCCATTGAAGTCTAAAAGATCATTACACCACAATTTACGTCACAAGCACACTCCCATAAAACACACTTCGCAATACAACTTTTTGAAAGAGAACAAATGGCATCAAAGCAGACCCAGACTGGAGGACCACCTCAGCAGAAAAAAAAAAACCAATTTCACTTTCCCAGCAGAATTTACGCCCCAACATCTCAATAAGCTTAATCTTTCAACCAAATACGGACGACTGTTTTACGAGACCACTTGTTGGGAAGGAGAAATCACATCACAGCGGACTCGTAATTCGTAAAGGGCGACCTTAACATGATGGTAAAAAAAAAAAAAAAAAAAAAAAAAAAAAAAAAAAAAAAAAATGCATTATCATATTAGTAGTGATCACATCTTTACATCAGATACTACTAATGTTCCTCCTTGTAACATGGTAAGAAAGTTAATTTGGCGAGACAGCTTTTTAGGTAAAGACAAATCAGACTAGAGACTGCCTCGAAGATCACTTTGAATAATTAAGGATTAATATTTTGATGTAAATTATTGTTATTACTATCACACATTAACGATGTAAGTAGAATCGCTCCACGACTTACAAGAAAGAACACATCATAGTACTGTAAATTCATCTTGGCTATCCTAACACACATAACATACCAAAATAAATCGCATTAGGCTTTGAATCTCGTTCTTGTAACAAAATTACGATGCTCACTTGCTTCTCATGAAGAAAATCGATAATAATTATAACAAGGCCACTTCAAAAAACTTCAGAGCTTCAAAAAATCACAAAATACCTCTACGACTAGCAAGAATACCGAAGACACAGAGGTAATACAAAGGTTTATCAAGATCTATGATCTTAATAAACCTTATCTTCTCCTTGCTACGAGGAACAAGAGGATCGCCAGCCTCCATTGATACAAGCCGCCGGGAGAGCAAAGCTTCATGAACCTCAGCCATAATTAAATGTACCTTGGATACAACGCCGTTATATATGGTCCTAATATGAAAACGGACAGCGAACCAAATTAGTACTGTGTACAACGTGGAACGTCTATACTCACCCTCTCTCTATTCTCATGCTCCCTCGTCTTTTTCCATCAATTTTTCTTCTCCTTCTTTTTCTTCTGAATTCGTGTTTGCCTCGGGGAAGGGGAAGAGAGGAGGAGAAAAAATAAGAAGAGAAGAATAAGGAGGAGCGAAATGTGCTAACAAAGGGGAGGCAGGATGGAGACCGGGTTGCTGTGAATGGTAGATTGGAATTAACAAGGAGGAGAGGGAGAGAAGCGGGGCAGGAAATTACTCGAAGAACAAACTGTGATGTAGAGGAAGAAGAAAAAAAAAGATAGAAAGGGAGAATTAGGGTAGAATATCAAAACGTAGGAAGTACATATAATTATCCCAATGTCAGCGGGTGACAAGACTACAATGCCATGCCCTCTGTAATAAAAGTTTATTGTCTTTACACATATATGGCTCTACAGGTGCTTAATCTCCAAGAAGTCAGCTATTAGTCTTGTCTACCTCATATATTTACCCCTTTCCTTCATTTTTTAAAAGTTTATTTTCAATTATTTTATTGTCTCTGCAGATATTAATATTTTAATAGCAATCTAATAATCATAATATCATTAAGAATGATAAAAATGTTAACATTAAAAGTATTGGAAAGAAAACACAATTCAAGGAATGGAGAAATCAGGATCGGTCACTAGGGCCTACTGATAGACTCCTTGCTGGCTGAGCACACGTGGAGCCATCTGTATGTAACAAAACTCCCTAAACTCTAAAGGGGACAGTGTATACACCAGCTGACTTTGGTTTAACAGAACGAGTAGTACATTAATCGATGAAAATATATATCTTCAGACCTGAAGATATATATATATATATATATATATATATATATATATATATATATATATATATATATATATATATATATATATATTATTAATTAGTCCCATTTTCAGTAAATCTTCTTTTTGCTTTGTGGGTTTTCTACCATATGTATCTTCATTACCAGCATGTCCCTGGACAAAAGTAAATAACTAGATAGATGCTTACCATATATTGAGCAATTTATTGAGATAGTAACTTGATTAACTGGCAGATATTGATTGAGTTATTGATAAGATTTGTCTCTCTCTATATGTGTGTGTGTGTAAATATATATATATATATATATATATATATAATATATATATATATATATTATATATAATATGTGTGTGTTTATAATATATACATACATAATTATATATATATATATATATATATTATATATATATATATAATATATATATTATAGATACACACTCTTAGTAACAAACTACTAAACTCTAAAGACAATGGAAACATCGCTAGCTTATTGAAATCCATAAAACACCCATAATGTAAATCTCTTAGACTGATATAGTATATATATATATATATATATATATATATATATATATATATATATATATATATATATTTATTTTTATATATTTTATTTTAGGTTAAAAATACCCACAATAATAAACATTTATAATAACTTTGAGCTTTGAGTTTTCGAAATCCACATGGTTTCTCTCAGTCATGAAGAGGATGGCTTGCTTGCTTGGATTATGAAGTTCTGCTTCGCCCGGGCCTTTATTATGGCCCGGCCTTATAAGGAAAGGGAGAGGGGTATAAAAAGAGAAGAGTTTGTGCTCTAAGTGGGTCAATGGGGAAGTCCTCAACCTCCTAGGGGACAACCTTCTCCTGGCCTCACGAATTATCTAACGGCAGCATCTTTCAAAGGTCCCGGCTCCAGGACACACTAGCACAAAATAGTCAACGCTAGAACAGTAACGAGCTTTGAACAACCTGGCTGTCACACAGCCGGGCTAAACGCATCACTCAAAGAACCACTACTGCCAAGGCTGACTCCCCACCCCGACTTTGCGAACTCCGCCGTGCACAACCTGATAGGTTCTCGGCATGAACTGGCAGCAAAGAAGAATGTACGCCTACAAGCAACCAGAGGTCATTGCAACATCACCCTCCGGACCGACATATTACACAGACGATCGTCGATCCTGCCCACGCAGCCGGCTTTGCACAGGGAGCCACATATCCATGAGGGTAAAGA
>NC_051397.1:1933416-1940916 GCF_015228065.2 Penaeus monodon
CTTTATCTCTCTCTCTCTCTCCCTCTCTCTCTCTCTCTCTCTCTCTCTCTCTCTCTCTCTCTCTCTCTCTCTCTCTCTCTCTCTCTCTCTCTCTCTCTCTCTCTCTCTCTCTCTCTCCTCTCTCCTCTCTCTCTCACGGCCACCTAAACGCATTTATATATCAGGTGCAAATTACAATACAAACGTACATACACACAATATATACATACATACGTGTGTTGTGTGTGTGTTTATATGATTGTATGTATTGTAGTATGTAAGTATATTTCTTTTATCCGTGCCACAGAGCTTTCCATATAAATCAATATCCTCGGCTGACTCGTTGAAAATAACTGAATCGACACAGTATAGCATTCTCCCCAACATACGCCCTGACACCTTTTAAATGAGTCGTAAAAGTTGACAGTTAAACCAAATCCCAGTTTCAAATTACCTTCAGTATCTGATCCATAATAAGCAATCAGAATTCACTGTGTAAAAGGACGGATTTAATACAGTGTGGTGTATAATGCGGTATAAACAATTATCCAGAGGTAATTAATGACCATAATGTAGATTGCAATCATCTATAGCAGTCACTTCATTGTGCTATATGAGATGTTGAACGTTCCTGACTACATTGGAGGCTGTAATCACGACTGTCACAGTGGAGCGATAGTGACAGCAATACTGAAGGAGGGGGAGTGTGTGTGTATGTGTGTGTGTGTGTGTGTGTGTGTGTGTGTGTGTGTGTGTGTGTGTGTGTGTGTGTGTGTGTGTGTGTGTGTGTGTGTGTGTGTGTGTGTGTGTGTGTGTGTGTGTGTGTGTGTGTGTGTTAACATTTGTCTATCTATACCTACACCTATCTATTATCTATCTATATGTGTGAACGTGCAAGTTTTATTGCTTGTTTGTCTTCACACAATATAAATGTTTGTGTTTTTAGTTACTTTTTTTTAATGACATCAAAAAGGGCATATGCTAGTGTAGAAATGGGCAAATACATTTTGCTCTCTTTTGTTTTTCCTGTTCATATTTTTTATACGCATATTTCATTTGTATTCTTTTATCTCCCGCACAACATTAATTGATCGACCCTATTGTTCTCGCTAAACCTCGTTACCACAGCAAACGACACCTAACAATGGTACTCCAGGCATAAGCGTCCTGATCCATTGGCACTGTAAAGGTAGCGTGATGTGGCACCATAGGTAGGGGGAGGGGGCGAGAATACACAGGACGCACCGATATTGAACCAAGCCATCTGCTGCTACGCCCACTCTCCCTGCAGGATTCCCCCAGGAGGCAGACCTACGGGTCATTAGTGCTACCTGGCGTCTCAGGTGTTACTCTTAAAGGTATGCGAATGGAATTTGTATCGAGAAAAATGAACTGACTCGAACCCATGTCCCAGGTTCACGTTTCATCATTATTTTCAACGAGGCAGTTACAATCGTATTGTGAACTAGCTTGCCAAGGATTAGGGGTCTTTACTAGGTGGATGATACCTGAGTGCACACAAAGAGCTCAAGAAGGAGACTCCAGCATTCCCCTTTGAGTGTGTAAACTGAATAGCGAAGTACTCGTGCGTTGGGGACTATTGCAAAGAGAACAAACCTACTGGAAAGTACGTATTGTTCACGTGTTGAATCATGCGCCATCTCTTAAAACACGCACTAGGGAACATCAGAAAGGGAACAATGTTTGTGAATTATTTTAAACGTATTAATTGCTTGATGAGTAGGTATTTCTATTACATACCTGCGTTATTTGTATTGAAAATATCCTCGATGCGCAAATGCCATTCAAATTCCAGTGATTATGCACTGCTATTCCATTTAATGCCGGATCAGCTACAGCCAACACCAAATCCAGAACTGCTCTGCTATTATACCTCCTATGATGCATATTAAGCGTATGTTACCTGTGTCACTTTTTTTACTTGCTTATTTATCCATCTATTTATTCCTGTACTTCATTTGATTATATTTATCTTTAATCTCTGATATGATAGCTTTGGTTGTTTTGGAAGAAACACGTAAGACTTGTATCAGACTTTTTAATAACTCATTTTGATTTTAAAAAGAGTGATTATCACCAGTACTATATTTCGCTTATACTAAAGCATGCAAGGGAAACTAGAATCATACTTCAAATAAAAGTCATTAGTGAACTCTAGAGATTCACAAACATTATAAAACGAACAACACTCCTCACTCTCTTCCACTTAACTAAACATTCTCCTACACACGCCAGCATACTCAAGCCCGCGAACTCACACACACAAAACACTTCATAGAATGTTGAATCTTACTCAACTAATGATACAGTTCTGATATAAACAAAGCCTTGCAGTTGGTTTCGGATTCCTCTTGACTCGAGGCAGCAACTGATACCTTCCCTATTAAACCCTATGTACAGTCAGATTTAAATAACTATTGTTATCTTTACTTGTGGTCAATGAGGACCTGAGCACTTCTTTCTGTTAACACCAGATTACGGTGCTAACTACTTTGCTTCGCTCTTCCACACCACTTCGTCAATTTTCATATTAGTTTGTGCAAAGGATAACGATACTTATTTTTCTGACTTACCCCAGGAGTATATGAGAAAACGTAATGGTTATGTTAAAACGCAGAACGAAATTGTGAGGAATTGCTTCGTTTCATAATAATGGTGAGTAAGGTTCTAAGAAAAATGGTTTGTTTTCGGCTGAAGGGAATTTACACAGAACCCTGGTTATAGGTATCACTCCTAAATTCGTGGCTTTCATGGATTCAGGTGCCTCTATTATAAAAAAGCGTTAGCTTAGTAGCCGGTAAACGGTATGTTTGCGCATATGTGTGTGTGTGTGTGTGTGTGAATATAAATATGTATATTTATATATATTCATATAGATATATATATACAATTTTATAAATAAGTATATATAATATATAAAATATATATATATATATATATATATATAATGTACATCATATATTATATTATATTATATATTATATAATTAGTAACAATTGTAATTATAATCATTGTAATTATAATTATATATAATCATATTATGTATCATGTTATATTATGTATTATATATTATATTAGATATTATATTATATATTATTAATATAAAATATTAATATATATACAATATATATATATATATATATTTTATGTATTTATGGTATAAATATATATATATAATATATATATATATATATATATTAATATAGAGAGATGTATAAAATTTATTAATGTAAGTATATAATACATATATATGTATGTATAATATATTTTATATTATATTTTATATAAAATATATATATAATAGATATATATATGTATATATATATATATATATATATATATATATATACAATTATATTATATATAAAATATATATATATATATATATAAAAATATATATATATATATATATATATATAAGATATAAAATATATATATTATATCAGTGCATATGCGTTTGCAGAGAACAATTCTAAATGCATTAAACTATTTACCAATCTAGCATAGGTTCTTGAAAAAAAAAAAAAAAAAAAACGCGATCTCACTCGCTTCAGCAAAATAGAAAAATGCGACCAATTATTGCCAGATGTCGCCAGGATTACAGTGATAATTTCCACCGAGTCTTTTCAAGCTCTTTAATTAAAACTAAAGCTGGAAAAAAAAATCCATAAGCTTCTTTAGTAGGTTCACCCCTCCCCTCAAAAACCCCTCCCCCACCCCCCCCCCCCCCCCCCCCCCCCATTTTATCGTCTCATTTAGTGTGTTATCTGGAAAACCATTCTGTTAATGGAGATATCAGATAAAAGATAAAGATTAATTCGATTTAATAAGGCTCGTGTTTCATATGAAAATTTCGAATGTTTGGTTATAATGCTAAGTATCCGATTTATTATTATTATTATTATTATTATTATTATTATTATTATTATTATTGTTATTGTTATTGTTATCTTTATTATTATTGTTATTGTTATCTTTATTATTATCGTTATTATTATTATTATTATTATTATTATCATTATTAATGCTCTTGTTGTTGATGTTTTTATTCCTTTTTTTTTCTTTTCTTTTTTGAGGGTTATGCAATACCTGCGATGTAATTTTTCTTCTTCTTCTTCTTCTTCTCCTTCTTCTTCTTCTTCTTCTTATTATTATTATTATTATTATTATGAATTTTGATCAATTACCATTGCTTTTGGCACTGATTTTATGATTACTATTAATATCATTATTATAATTGTTATTGTTATTATCATTACACTACTGCTTCTATTATTATTGCAGTTATTAAAATTTATTTTTAATAACTTTCCTACCCTATTGTTTAAGACAAGAAATTAATCTGAACCAATTTATTTTTTCTTTTTTTTTAACAATCTCTCTCTCTCTCTCTCTCCTCTCCCCCCCCCCCTCTTCTCCTCTCTCTCTCTCTCTCTCTCTCTCTCTCTCTCTCCCCCTCTCTCTCTCTCCTTTCTCTCTCTCCTTCAGTGTGAGAAAGAGCAGACAGAAAGACAGACAAAAAGGACAGGGAGGAGTGTGATTTCTAAAATAAAGTCTGAATTTAAGAAGGAAATTATTAAGTCTCACAAAGTCAGACTAACGTAACAATAGAATTTTCTCGTGAGTAGTGAAACGCGATTTCCTTTGGGAGTTTTGGAAAAATTAAATTTTAAAAGCTAGTTATCTTAAATTTTGTAAGTTTTTAAAATTAAGCCTTGGGCATTTTTCCTCTCCCCTCTCTTCTCTCTTTTCTCTCTCTCTCTTTCTCTCTCTCTCTCTCTCCCCCTCCCCCTCTCTCCCCCCCCTCTCTCCCCCCTCTCTCTCTCTCTTTTTCCCTCTTTTCTCTCTCTTTTCCCTCTCCCCCTCCCCCCCTCTTCCCCCCCCCCCCCCCCTCTTCTCCCCCCCCCTCTCCCCCTCCCCCCTCCCTCCCAACCAAATAAAAGAAACTAAGACATATACTTATACTTATACAGAACACCCGAATAAGGCAGATGATGAGATGAACACAGATCTCGCGCTTGAGACGACCTCATCTCCCTCGTCTCGAGACATAGCACGTGAGTTATTGGCCCACGGGGATGACGGCTCCGAGCTGGATATCCCATATTTCTTGCAGCGCGAGGATTCGGAGACGCTCTGGGAAAAAAGGGGTCGCCGATATATATGTGTGTCTGTGTATGGGTGGCTGGATGTATTTATGTATATGTGTACATACACGAACATGTGTGCATGTGGATATGTATGTATGTCGTCTGTATGTTATATGTATGTTATATTTAAAAAATATATATAATATTATATATAAAAAATATAATAAAAATATAAGGAATATATATAAATAATAAATTATTAATACAAAAATAATATATTAAAAGTATATATATACATAAAATATAATATATTATGTATATATTAAAAATTATATATATAATAATATATAATATAAATATATGTATATATAATTTTATTATATATATATTATATATTATATAAAATTTTATTATATACACACACACCCACACACACACACACACACACACACCAACACAACCCCAAAAACACACACACAACCCACCACACACACACACACACACACACACAACCACACACACACAAACACACACAACACAACACACACACCACACACCCCCACCACAAAAACACCCACACACACATACGTGCAAGACTATATAGCTACGTAGAAAGATAGATAGACAGACTTAAAAAGAAAAAGAAAAAAAAAGAAAAATAAAAAAAATAAAAAAAATAAGATAGCACAATAAAGTGTGATTTGAATGCGTGCTTCTACATACACCCGTATTTAATGCACACGCACACACACACACACACTCACACATACATCTGTGTGCGTATACCTAAGAGTAACATGAACTCTCCCAAGCCACCCTTCTCAGCCTAGTCTCAGGTGTGACGTAACACCAGCGCCCAAGACTTCACCAGGTGCCTCGTACTCAATTATTCCAGCCACCTGTCTCCTCGATGACAATGCACATCGTGAACTCCGTGTTAATTAAACTGTTGTGTGTGTATTTTTTTTACGGTGCTTATCTATAGATGGGTGTAAGATAGGTCGGTGCGCGCACACACACGCGCTCGCGAATAGAACGGGAGACACAGAAACGAAGAGAGAGTAAACAGAAAGGCAGAGACATAGACATACAGACACAAAGAAAGACAGACAGACAAATGAACGTACTTAGAAAAGCTTGATTCTAAATGCAAAATATCTAAACCTAGTGGGCTCGTTTCACCACTAAGAGAGAGAGAGAGAGAGAGAGAGAGAGAGAAAGGGGAGAGAGAGAGAGGAGAGAGAGAGAGGAGAGAGAGAGAAGGGGGGGTGAGAGTGAGACTGGAGAGAGAGAAAGAGGGGAGAGAGAGGGGAGGGGAGGAGAGAGAGAGAGAGAGAGAGAGAGAGAGAGAGAGAGTTGAGAGAGAGAGAGAGAGAGAGAGAGAGAGAGAGGAGGGGGGGAGAGGGGGGAGAGAGAGAGAGAGAGAGAGAGAAGACAGGACACAGAGAGAGAGAGAGAGAGAGAGAGAGAGAGAGGGGGGGGGGAGAGATAGAGAGAGAGACAGACAGGAGGGGGGGGAGAGAGAGAGAGAGAGAGAGAGAGAGAGAGAGGGGGGGGGGGAGAGAGAGAGAGAGAGAGAATGAGAGAAAACGAAAATGAAGGAAGGAAGACACATGTGTCTTCTCTCTCTCTCACGTCTTTATTCCTTTCTTCTCCTCTTACTTTCTATCTCCTCTCTTTCCTCACTGTAGCGAAACCAGGCGTATACCGGTATTTATCACCAGAGTCGAAAATAACAACAATACCCCACCCCCTTCTCTACCCCCCCCCCTCAAAAAAAAAAAGAATCTTAGATCCACTTCACATCTCCTTCGCACCAGCATCCAAATCCTCTTAGGATTCCCTCAGACTCGAAGGATGTCTTCAGAACGAATCCATTGACATTGTCTCTCCCTCGCTGTCTGTCTGTCTACGTGACTTGTCTCTCTTTCTCTTTATTTCACTCTCTCTCTCTCTCTCTCTCTCTCTCTCTCTCTCTCTCTCTCTCTCTCTCTCTCTCTCTCTCTATATGTTTGTCTCTTACTCTTTATTTCACTCATTTGTTTCTCTTTCTCTCTCTCTCTCTCTCTCTCTCTCTCTCTCTCTCTCTCTCAGTCTCACTCTCAACCCCCCTTCTCTCTCTCTCTCTCTCTCTTCTCTCTCTCTCTCTCTCTCTCTCTCTCTCTCTCTCTCTCTCTCTCTCTCTCTCTCTCTCTCTCTTTCTCTCCCTCTCTTTCCCTTCCTCTCCCTCTCCCTCCCCAACCCCTCCCTCTAATCACCAAGTCTGAACAACAGGTATCTCGTTACAATTCCTTGGTAACCCCATCCTTCTCTCGCCTCCTTCTTGCTTCATTTTGGCTATAAATAAGGTGCAGGAAAATAAAGGTAATTATATTCACTCTTTCTCTCTCCCTTATTCCCCGTCTTTCGC
>NC_051397.1:1948416-1950916 GCF_015228065.2 Penaeus monodon
GTAGAAGACCTAAAAAATAAATGAAATCAAGAAGAAGAACCACGAGGTTGTCTATAATTTACGCTGCTACGGATAAGCGTAATTTTGCACTCTCCAACTCCTCTCTTTATTTGATAGTGTAAGCTCAATTCTTAGCTTTTCCGTCTTATAGGATTCTTAGCTGGAGTTGTCGGTCAAGTAGTAATATCTTTTTCTAATAATAATTATAATGCTAGAGCAGTGGGTCCCAACTTTTCTAAGTGACTGTCATCTTTTCAGATTTAAATATACGGGTTTGAATTTTAAAATAAATCATAGCTATAGGACAAAAACATTTTATTAGGTTTTCCCAAATTACTGATATGTGAGTGATAATAATACGTACAGTTTAATACGACGTCATCATTTTCATATTGCTACTTAGAGCCCAGAAAGTACCCTTTGCCCCAAGGCACCCAGGTTGAGAATCCTTTGCTAAAGTAAAACAGAACAAGGAATATACTTACTCATAAGAAAAATAAACGATTATAAGAATAATGATACTCCTAACACTACTACTACTACTACTACTACTACTACTACAGCTCCTGCTACTAATTTTACCATACTACAAACTACTATACTAATACTATAATTTACACTACCAAAACTATACTACCACTCTTACTACTACACCACCACCACTACTACTACTACTATACTACTACTACTACTACTACTAATTACTACTACTACGCTACTGTTTAAAACTACCACTACTACTACTATACTCTACTACTACACACCACTACTATACTACTCCATACTATAAATCATCACATCCCCACACACTTTATTTTGTGTGACTCGTGCAATGACCCCTCGGGAAAATCCTTTTTTCCCTCATAAAATTCTCTTTGATAGATCGAAAACCCACAACATGGAGAAGGCTTGCGGTCCCGGATTATCGCTCTAATCAAGATGGCGACGTAAGAAAGGAAGTGGGGGGGTGGGGGGAGGTGGGAAGGGAGGAGGAGGAAAGGGGGGGGGGGGGGGGGGGGGGGATTTCTGAAGGCAGTTTTTGGGATTCGGTGGAATGAAAATGGATGGAAAGGAAAATTGTTATGAAGAGGAAGGGGAAAAAGGAGGAGAAGGAGGAGTTAGAAGAAGAGATGGAGGAGAAGGAGGAGGAGGAGAAGGGGAAAAGGAAGAGGAAGAGGAGAAAGAGGAGATGGAGGAGAAGAGGAAGGGGGAGATGGAGGAGATGGAGCAGGAGAGGAAAGAGGAGCTTGAGGAGAAGATAGAGGAGAAAAAGAGGAAGGAGTAGATGGAGGAAGAGAAGAAGGAGGAGAAGAAGGAGAAGGAGGAGATGGAGGAGAAATAGAATAAGAAGAAAAATGGACGAGGAAAAAGGGAGGCAGAAGAAAAAAGACCAGAAACAGGAAGAAGAATATAAGAATTGAAGTATAACCGACCGAAGAAAAAGAAAAAGAAAAAAAAAATCCTCTCCCTCATCACTTTAATTAATATCCAATCACAATATTCCTTTGAACGACACCCTCTCTACTCCTCTCATCACCCTCCCCCCTCCCCCTCCCCTTACCCCAGTATCATCCCTTAACAATGCCTCGTCCTGCCTTTCTTATTTAAGATCTCTATATAATAATAATCATGATAATAATAATAATAATAATAATAATAATAATGATAATAATAATAATAATGATAATAATGATAATAATAATAATAATAATAATAAAATAATAATAATAATAATAATAATAATAATAATAATAATAAAAAAAAAATAATAATAATATCTTGCCACCTACTAAGCTACCCCTTCCCCCACCCTCACCCCCACCCCAGGGTGGGGGTGAGGGTGGGGGAAGGGGTAGCTTTACCTTAATTACCCTAACCCTCGAACCCCGACTCAAAAAAAAACAAAAAAACAAAAAAAAAAAAAAATTACGCACATTACCTACATTTCGGATTAATTTTGTCTCTCTCTCTCTCACACTCTCTCTCTCATTACCCATCTCTGTGTCTCTCAATCTCTCTCTGTGTCTCGCTCTTTCTCATTCTCTCCCTGTCTCTCTCATTCTCCCTCCCTCTCTCTCTCTCTCTCTCACTCTCTCTCTCTCTCTCTCTCTCCTCTCTCTCTCTCTCTCTCACTCTCTCACTCTCTCTCTCTCTCTTCTCTCTCTCTCTCTCTCCTCCCTCTCTCTCTCCCCCTTTTTCTCCTCTCTCTCTCCTCTCTTTCTCCCCCCCCCCTCTCCCCTCTCCTCTTTTCCTCTCTCTCTCTCTCTCTCTCTCTCCCTCTCTCTCTCTCTCTCTCTCTCTCTCTCTCTCTCTTCTTTCTCCCCCCTCCCCTCTCTCTCTCTAATCATTTCCACTGCTAACAATGAAGGGAAGTTAATCATTCCAAATTACTAATCCTTTAGCTCGTATTAATAGATTCGCCGGGTCGAAGAGGAGTCTTTGACAGGGCCTACTTTAGTTTGCTCTGCTGAGATGAGAGTAATCAAATTCTTAATTGAAT